>NC_137424.1:5762151-5884651 GCF_964374335.1 Astatotilapia calliptera | reverse complement strand
CCAGCATGCAAGGCACTCGTGGATGCAGGCACACCATTCAGTGCTGACGAGTATGTTGATGTCATTTTGAGGCTACAGGAGGAATTTGATCACAGATTTGCTGACTTCAAGACACACAGAGCCACCTTTCACATTTTTGCGGACCCCTTCTCCTTTGATGTGCAAGATGCCCCTTCTGTGCTTCAAATGGAGCTCATTGAGCTGCAGTGCAACTCTGAACTCAAAGCAAAGTTCAGGGAGGTGAGTGGAAAAGCAGAGAAGCTTGGACAATTTTTGAGAGACTTGAGCCCTAGTTTCCCTCGGCTTTCCCGAATGTTCAAGCGGACCATGTGCCTTTTTGGTAGCACATACTTGTGCCAAAAGCTCTTCTCCACTTTGAACTTCAATAAGTCCAAGTACAGGTCCAGACTTACGGATGATCATCTTCAAGACATACTGAGGGTCGCAACTGCTTCCTCCCTCAGGCCGAATCTGGCTCGGCTATGCGAGAGGAAACGCTGCCAGGTCTCTAGCAGCAAGGAGTAGGCAAGAGAAGCCATGTTCAGAAGAACAGTTCATTTTCTACAGTGTTCCATTCATGTTCAGAAGAAGGTTATAGAACTGTTAATACAGACATTTCAATCTAAATACAGCAGATATAGAAGACTGAAAGAAACACACAAGTTCACTGACTAAAAATATCTTATTATTATTTTATTTATGTATTACAGATTGATTTTTTTTCTTATTAATTCTTAATTTGTTTATTCATTTTTCATATTTTGTGTTAAAAAATAAAAATAAAGAGATTTGAGAAGATTGGAATTTTTTAACCATGCCTTTCTTGTGGAAAACCTAATGCGGCCCAGCCTCACCCAGACTCTGCCTGCAGCGGCCCCCAGCTAAATTGAGTTTGAGACCCCTGTCCTACACCATAAATCAGTAAGAGAGGGTACGACCTCTCTCATGGCCCCAAGTGGTGTGTGCATGCCAGAGCACTCTGGAAGGCAAACAGAGTCTTTACAGACTACTCAGGATCAAACCTCTATCATTATGCAATCGATTATACAACTCTAAGCATATATGAGTAAATATTTCTAAGCATCAATCAACAATATAAACCTTACAGCTGGTTTTAATAACAGAATTCATTTGTTTCTCAAACGAGAAAGAGCTATCGAGAAACACTCCTAAATCTTTAGTTCTTAACTTTTCCAGTGGGCCAAGGTCAACATTATCTGCTAATGCTAAATAGGCTGCCGTTATTAACTAATGCTAATTTGACATGAATTAGCATTATGCACTAATGCTAACACTTACTTTTTTTTAAAAATGTGAGTAGCTAATGCTAACACAATTTCCCTTAACTTTATAACAATGTGAACGGCTAATGCTAACACTCTTTTTCCTAGCATTATAACATCTGAGCTGCTAATGCTAAGTAGGCTGCCATTAGCACCTACGTCTAATTTAAGGCAAATACGCATTAGAACCTAATGCTCATATCGTTTTCCTTTGCTTTATAACAATGTGAGCAGCTACTGCTAAATAGCATTAGCTAATAACAGCAGTCTAATTTAATGCAAGTTAGCCTCATTTGCATTACAACGATGTGAGGAGTTAACGCTAAGTATGCTGCCATTAGTGGCTAATTCTAATTAGGGGTGAATAAATATTACCAGCTAATGCTAATATCGTATTCTCTTCCCTTTTAACAATGTGAGCAGCTAGTGCTAGGTAGGCTGATGCTAGCAGCTAATGCTAAAGCTAATTTAATGTGAATTAGCATCACATTAGTGAGGAGTTAATGCTAAGTAGACTGCCATTAGCAGGTAATGCTAATTTTAGGTGAATAGGAATTGGCAGATAATGCTAATACCATATTTTCTTGCTTTATAACAATGTGACCAGCTAATGCTATGTAGGTTGCCGTTATTAGCTAATACTAATTTGAGGTGAATTAGCATTATCCCCTTATGCTAACAATGTTTTTTCTTACTTTTTAACAATACAAGTAGCTAATGTGAACACTTTTTTTTTTTATTGAATTCTAATTTTTCCCTTGCGATGTGAAGAGTTAATGCTAAATAGGATGCCATTAGTGGCTAATTCTAATTTTAGATGAGAAAGCATTAGAAGCTAATGCTAATACCATATTTTCTTGCTTTATATCAATATTAGTAGGTAATGCTAAGTACGTAGCCATTATTAGCTAATGCTAATTTAGGTGAATTAGCATTATCCACTAATGCTAACACTGTTTTTGCCAACTCTTTTCCCTTGCATTATAACAATATGAGCAGCTAATGCTAAGAAGGCTGCCATTATTAGGTAATGCTAATTATTATGTGTGTTAGCATTATCCGCTGCTGCTAGCAATGTTTTATCTTACCTTTTAACAATATCAGCAGCTAATGCTAACACTACTTTAATTTCAGTTAAACCTACTTAGCATTAATTAACTTCATTTAGCATTAAGAAGTTTTTGCTATAGGCTACCATTAGTGGCTAATGCTAATTTTAGGTAAATAGAAATTGGCAGCTAATGCTAATACCATATTTTCTTGCCTTATAACAATGTGACCAGCTAATGCTAAGCAGGTGCCATTATTACCTAATACTAATTTGAGATGAATTAGCATTATCCGCTTATGCTAACAATGTTTTTTCTTACTTTTTAACAATACGCCATTAGTGGCTAATTCTAATTTTAGATGAAAAAGGATTAACAGCTAATGCTCATACTGTTTACTTTGTAAGAGTGACAGCAGCTAATGATATGAAGTCTACCGTTATTAACTAATGCTAATTTGATGAGAATTAGCATTATCCGATAATGGTAACTCTTTTCCCCTGCATTATAACAATGTCAGGAGTTAATGCTAAGTAGACTGCCATTAGGGGCTAACTCTAATTAGGGGTGAATAATTATTAGCAGCTAATACTAATACCGTTTTCTCTTTTTCCTTATAACAACTTGAGCAGCTAATGCTAATTTGATGCGAATTAGCATTATATTAGTGAGCAGTTAATGCTAAGTAGGCTGCCATTATTAACTAATACTACGTTGACGTGAATTAGCATTATGCGCTACTGCTAATACTGTTTTCTCTTACTTATTAAAAATGATAGTAGCTAATACTAATACTCTTTTCCGTTGGGTAACAACAAAGTGAGGAATTAATGCTAAGTTGGCTGCTTTTAGCGGCTTATTCTAATTAGGGGTGAATAATTATTAGCAGCAAATGCTAATACCGTTTTCTCTTTCCTTATAACAATATGAGCCGGTCGCAGCAGATGGCCGCCCCTCCCTGAGCCTGGTTCTGCCGGAGGTTTCTTCCTGTTAAAAGGGAGTTTTTCCTTCCCACTGTCGCCAAAGTGCTTGCTCATAGGGGGTCATATGATTGTTGGGTTTTTCTCTGTATCTATGAAGCGCCTTGAGGCGACTTTTGTTGTGATTTGGCGCTATATAAATAAAATTGAATTGAATTGAATTGAATAATGCTAATTTGATGTAAATTAGCATTATATTAGTGAGGAGTTAATGCTAAGTAGGCTGCCATTAGCAGCTAAAGGTAATTTGAGGTGAATAAGCACTAGTAGCTAATGCCAATACCCTTTTCTCTTGTGTTATAATGATGTGAAACGTTAATATTGTTCTCAAACAACAGAATGAGAATGAAATATTGATTCTAACAGGGCCCATAAACAGCATTAGCTTAGCAGCATTAGCTTATCAGAGTCTCCATCATGGTCACACAAATCCTTAGCGGAGCAAAGTGGCCTACTTAGCAATAGCTGCTGTAGAAAGCAAAGGGAAAACAGTATTAGCATTAGCTGCTAAATGTGCACTTGAGAACAAATCTATTGTGAATTCAGCCGTGAATGTAGTGTTTCCAGTAAGCTTCCATTTCCAAATGTTAGCTGCTCCTGTCTGCCTCTTTGTCACACACACAGACTGAAATGATTCACAGCCTTGTTTCATCCTTCTGTCAGTGTCACTGACTGTCACTGTGACTGTGGACATACAGCATGGGAAACACACACATGGCTGATACTTGTATCTAAAGTTACAAAATGTTGTCTCTGTCCAAATATTACCTAACTGTAAGTCTACTTTTAATGAAACTCTCAACATGACTTATCAGTTATCATTAATGTTCCTGCAAACAGACTCCTTGAAGACCCCCTACATAAATATCCATGTACTATCCAGCTAGACTAGTGTGTCTGTCCCTGAAAATATTCCTGCATGTGTGATTGTTCATGTCTCATCTGCAGGAAACAAACAGGAAGTGCGTGAAAGACACAGGAAATGATTCCAGCTCTTCCTCCTATATCAGACATTCTCTCCATACCTGAGAGTGTCCAGTCTCCAGCCTGGATCCTTCAGTCCAGCCGACAGAAGCGTCATTCCTGAGGGACCTGGATGATTGTAGCTCAGGTCCAGCTCTCTCAGATGGGAGGGGTTGGAGGTCAGAGCTGAGGCCAGAGAAGTACAGCCTTCCTCTGTGATCAGACAGCCTGACAGACTGCAGACACACAAAACAACAATCCATCTGTTATCCATCTCTATAGCAGCATAACTAAGTGATGGTTCAGGGTCACCTGATCCAGCTCTAACTATAAGTTTTATCAAAAAGGAAAGTTTGAAGCTGATCGTCAAAGTAGAGAGGGTGTCTGTCTCCTGAACTCAAACTGGGAGCTGCTTCCACACCCAGTCCAACATAGCCAGGCTTTCTTTGCTGCTTTGACAAAACCTCAAATCCCAGTCAGAGATGGTGAGCATCATCACAGTGATGATCATTTCTCTGTTAACCCAGGCTTTCTGCTTCAGGATCTGTGCACGCTCACAGAACAAGGAGACCTTTAAACATCATTTCACTAAATGGATGGACTGAGCTCAGCCTACAGATGAACTGGATAAATAAAGATTTGACCTCAGTGTGCTCAGTGTTCCTGTCTATTCCTAACATATTCCTAACATGATAGCTGCACTTTAGAGCTCTAAAACTGGAACTGACACATATTTAAACTCCACATGTTACTCAGTACATTCAGTTCTGACACTCGCCCACAGTCCAACAAAGGAAACATGGAGATCACATCAGTTTGTCACCAAAGTCTAATTATTCCAGAGGGCAGTGTTGATACAACTAAAGTTATTTTTAAGCAAAGTTGAGTTTTTTATCGTCGGAGTACTTCAAGTCTGAAGTATCATTTAAATGCATTACACGCTGTTGATGGCAGCAAACAAACCACCCAAACAAACAGAGTTGGGAGGCTTGGGCAGACTACGTAGATTCAGCTAGTGGGAGGAGTCAAGATAAACCAAAGAAAGACAAGCTAACAGACGCCACAGTGAAGTGAGTAGCTACAAACTGCAGGCCGATTAGTGTTGTTGAAGAAGTCGGTCTGAGGAACGTTCTTAGGATCAACAAATGACGGCATGTATGAGCCTCCCTCAAGACGCACCATCACAAGAAGAACAAATGAGCTGTAGAAAAAGGAGAGACTACGACAGCCACAGCGTTACAACGTGCACCAGCTGTTGGTCTCTCTGTAGACCTGGGAGTTATAGTACATGATATTAATGAAGACTGGGAGCTGCATTCTATAGCAAACAATTTGTTATGAGGTAATCAGCTGATCTTAGTTTAACCGGAAGCCCTTCACAATAATTGCAATGCCTTTATTTTGTACAACTACCATCAGTTCGTCTGTACTGATGGTAACTTAAAGTCACACTAATGCAGTTTAGTTTGTATAGTGTAAGTAGTAGAAGTATACTACAGTACTCTGATCACTGATAGGATAGATTTATGTAGATATACACCTTTGTGTTTAACATTACTGCATTATAGTACTGTGATCTTTGACCTTATATATGGTTATGTTAGCTATACTGACGTATGCATATAACTGGATATGTATCTTATCTATTCATCTTATTTGTCATGTATTTGTATTGTGTACTTCCTTTTTGTAAGAAACCACACACGTGATCACAGCCACAAGAATCAATCAGTGAAAGAATAAAGTGCCTCAAACCAAACCTTAAGCTCCTTATTCCACACGCTGGGCCTTCAGTGGTGCTCTGGCTGACACACCAGAGTGACTGGAGTGCTAAAGAGTGAATCGGACACACCAGTGTAATCCCTGATATCTCCACTACATTTAATCGTCCTTCAGCCTGTGGCTGCAGTTAGCTGGTGTGCTAGTTAGCTGGTGTGCTAGTTAGCTGGTATGCTAGTTAGCCGGTTCGCTAGTCGGCTGGTGCACTAGTTAGCCAGTGTGCTAGTTAGCCGGTTCGCTAGTTAGCTGGTCTGCTACTTAGCTGGTTTGCTAGATAGCCGGTGTGCTAGTTAGCTGGTGTGCTAATTAGCAGAAATGTGACTTTACAGCTCGGCCTCACTCACTGACATTAGTCAGATATGACTGAATCTATATCACACTTAAAGCTTTCTGTAAATGAAAGGCTCAGTGAAAACGAGGCACTTCAGTCAATTTTAAAACACCCAATCTGAATATAACCTGATCCAGACCAGGTTATAGGTTCAGCATCAGTAACCACGGTGATGTAGCCAGGTAAACACTTATGCATTTATGCTCACAATCACTCCAGTTAACCCAGCATGCATGTTTTTGGACTGTGGGAGGAAGCAGAGAACCTGAAGACAACCTACACAGGCCACACTATCACCCTTATTTACAGAATTATAATTTAATTGGGTGATAAAGTAAAGAAAATAAATATTTTAATAAAAAAATATTCATAAATGAACTATTATTCAAGTAAGTAAGTAGAATATATTTATATAGCACATAATCTCGTTTGTATAGAAATGTCTTCATCTGCTTTTTCAAAGAGTCAGTGGAGTCTAGACAGCATAAAGATAACAGCAGGGAGTTCCACAGCCTCGGTGCCTGAAAAGCTCGATCCCCACGTGTGTTGAACCGAGTCTGTGGGACCAATAGTGACCTCTGACCTAAAGACCTAAGTGCTCGGTATGAAGCATGAGGTTTCAACAGGTCAGAGATGCACTGAGGAGCTTCACCATGTACAGCTCTAAAAGTTATGAGTATAATGTTAAAATGAACCCTAAAATTTAGTGGCAACCAATGAAGAGAAGCCAAAACTGGAGTAATGTGTGACCTCTTGTTTGTGCCAGTTAAAAGTCTCGCCGCAGCATTCTGTACAGTGTGAAGCTCCAGAGCTGATTTGTTGAGACAAGTAAAAAGACCATTACAATACTCCAAGTGAGTAGAGATAAAAGCATGAAGAATCATCTCAAGTTCTGCCTTTGACACCAGTCTGAGTTTAGAAATGTTTCTTGGATGATAAAAACAGTTTTGAAACAGTTGTTTAGAGAGTTTCTCAAGCAACATTGAACTGTCGAAAATAACACCTAAGTTTCTGAGACTCGATTTAATGGAAGGACCTAAAAACTGATCTGCTGCCTAATTTCTGAAGACATGTGATCAGGAGCAATGATCAAAGTTTCTGTTTTATCCGTATTAAACTGGAGAAAGTTGAAGTTTCACAATTATTTGATTCCTGAAAGACAATTATTTAAACAAGAAAATGTATCAAACTGAGAATCTTTGAAAGAACAGTATAACTTAATGTCTGAATGTCATCAGCGTAGAGATGATAAGAAATATTATTGTAATATCTGATAATTTGGCCTAGAGCAGGGGTGGGGAACTCCAGGCCTCGAGGGCCGGTGTCCTGCAGGTTTTAGGTCTAACCCTGGGTCAGCACACCTGAATCAAATTCATTACCAGGCCTCTGGAGAACCTCAGGACGTGTTGAGGAGGAATTTAACCATTTAAATCAGATGTGATGGATCAAGGAAACATCTAAAAACTGCAGGACACCAGCCCTCGAGGCCTGGCGTTTGTCACCTGTGGCCTAGAGGACGTATATAAACCAAAAAGAGAATCGGGCCTAAAACAGATCCTTGAGGTACCCCAGAAGGCAGAACGGATGTTTCAGACAACACATGATTCATACAGACAGTCAAAGATCTCTCAGATACAGTAGATACGACAAACCATTTTAAAGCAACACCAGTAATCCTGAACAAGTCCTTCAGCCTATTTATCATGATGCTGTGATCAACAGTATCAAAAGCAGAGGAGACATCCAACTCAGTGCACTCTCCAGAGTCTGCTGCCATCAGAATGTCACCACACACTTTAAGTTAAGCCATCTCAGTGGAGGACAGTTTACAGAAACCAGACTGGAAAATGTCCAGAACACTGTTTTTCTCCAGAAAGTTGTTAAGTTGTTCTGCAACTGTTTTTTCCACGTTCGTTCAATGATTCATTACAATCAGATTTAGTATAGACTGGTACACGAGGAATATCAGGAGAGACAATTTTCATAATTGTATCAAACAATACTTTGGTTCTTTTCTGAAGCCATTAGATTTGAAAACTATTCAGTTCCAGCTTTTTTATCATGTTGTTAAGTGAGGATATTGATTCCTTGAGATGTACTCGATGAACCTCAAGCTTGGAAGCCTTCCATAAACGTTCTAACTTGACAGAATATCTCTTGAAATTTTGAGTATTTTCATTTATCCAGGGATAGAAATTTGAAGAATGGACAACACTTTGCTTCAGAGGTGCCGCTGTGTCTAAATAAAATGGACAAAGTGTTGTCTCCAGGAGTTTAGCTGATTTAGAGTGGCCAGGTACGGTGGGTGTGCTCCGGTTAAAGAACACGGAGGCAGACTTCCAAATTCAGGTGATTTATTCGGTCTGTAGTGAGGATACAGTCACCTGACCTAAACCCAGTGGAGATGGTTTGGGATCAGTGTTGGGCAAGTGACTTTGAACAAGTAATTATAGTTAGTAGTTACCAAGAAGTAACTAGTAACTATTAGAGATGGACCGATCCGATATTACGTATCGGTATCGGTCCGATACTGACCTAAATTACTGGATCGGATATCGGAGAAAAATAAAAAATGTAATCCGATCCATTAAATATCACGAAAGCACCTCGCAAAACTTGCAACACGCCGTAACTCACCTCAGAACGTTAGCACGTCGGAGCAGTATGCATCACGTGATAGAGTGGCTGTGGCATGCGGGACCTGTCGGTGGTCTGGATAGCATGTGGAGCTTCGCTAGCAACCCGGCATTTCATCTCCGACAAAGTTATCCCCGAGAGAAGTAAAGCAAGTGTGTAAGTCCATCTCTGAATGTTTGTAAAGCATTCCTGCGTTAAGCTTAACAAATGACTGCCTCTTCTTGCTGCTACTTCAATCGTGAAACTGCTTAATGATCAGCTGATCGGCTTTTCTGTCGCGAGTCCGTCTCTCTTGTTTGTTTTTGGCCCACTTTGCACCAGAAAGAGGAAACCAGCGGCTGAACAACAGCAGAACGTTTAAGCTTGATAAGCTGTTGTTACAATTTATTTAATATTACTTTCTACACCAGGATCTTTTTCTACGTAGCTGACGCTGGTAACTGTGCAGGGGCGGATCTAGCAAAGTTTAGCCAGGGGGGCCGATAGGGCATTAACAGGGAAAAGGGGGCACAAAGACAGACTTTTCTTTCTTATTCTCATTTAAAATGTCGAGCTTTTAATAAATAATTATCTGACACCCAAAGTTTTAATTTGATGTAAAAGGAATAGAAGTCAATTACTGTATATAGTGACTATTAACTCTAATATATATACCCTAGTAAGCTATAGTACTTTTTCCTTTGGGAAGGTACCATCTGTGCAGTCTGCAATTTTGTTGAAGAAAGATGTTGAATCTATTTAATATTTCTTGAAAAATAATTGATTTCTGTGCATTTTTTTTCACACTGCATCAAATTAAGGTTGATTACGTTGATTAAGCATCATGAGGTGGAGCGTGAGGGGTGGTTCCCTATTTTTTATTTATTTATTTTTGTTGTTGCTGGGAGTTGGAACCCTATTAGTTAGGTTGCTTAATATTTACGCTAAGTACTCTTTAAAATACCAGAATAGGGAGGATGGTGTAGGTTTAAGTTTATTAGATTGATCAGTATTGCTGAACTATGAAATATTTTTTTTTGCATACAGGTATAACAGAATAGCTTTAGTGTAGTTGTTGTTTTAAACTTTAGTATGAACTTATACAAAATGCAGCAAGATATTTAAAAAAACAGTTTTGTTGATTAAAAAACACTATATCGGATTCATATCGGTATCGGCAGATATCCAAATTTATGATATCGGTATCGGTATCGGACATAAAAAAGTGGTATCGTGCCATCTCTAGTAACTATACTACTAACTATAGTTAACTCTACGTAGTTACTTAGAGTTAAAATATTGTAAGTCAGTTACTAAAAGTAATTAATTACTTGAAAAGTAACTATTGCGTTACTTTAAAAAAAATGTTCAACCCTCTGGGGTCCAGGGTATAATTGGCCATTTTTAACTACTTTTGATTTGACCTCTATATTCCACCTTTAAAAACTATTTACTTTGCCTGTTTGGTATCATTCTTTTCAGCACAACCTCACGTGTCTGAATTTACAGTTATGTTTTCATTTTGACATACTGTATTAACACAATTGACCTAAAATCAGACAAAAAACAATATGAGTAGAAAAAGTTATATTTTTTACTGTTACAACCACAAACATGTTTAATAAATCATTAACTTGAAATCTAATAATTTTAATATTTTAATAATAATAATAATAATAATAATAATAATAATAATAGATTGCATTTATATAGCGCTTTTCGGGCCTTAAAGTGCTTTACAATGCCACTATTCATTCACTCTCACATTCACACACTGGTGGAGGCAACTACAGTTGTAGCCACAGCTGCCCTGGGGCAGACTGACAGAAGCGAGGCTGCCATATCGCACCATCGGCCCCTCTGGCCATCACCAGTAGGCGCTAGGTGAAGTGTCTTGCCCAAAGACACAATGACCGAGACTGTCCGAGCCGGGGCTCGAACCGGCAACCTTCCGGTTACAAGACGAACACCCTTAAAATCCTATACACAAGGTTTGCAAACAACCATTTTGTTATTTGTAACAATTTACCTTTTACCTTGATTTTTTAAAAATAACTATTTCAAACTATTTACAGAACAATCAGCTGTTCTGCATTAAATAAGATGCCACAAATTATTTGTGCCACTCCAAAAAAATAATTTCTGTCCACCATAAAGGAGAACATCACAGCCTGATACCTGCAGGTCTGACAGCAGCAGGTGTATCACTGCTGTTTCTACCTGGAGACACCGTTTACACTGTAATCTGCATTTGCTGGTTTTGTGGCAGCACCTGTAACAATTCCATTCAGTTCAACTCTATTTATATAGTGCCAAATCACAACAGTCGCCTCAGGGCACTTAACATTCAGCAATTGCCTCATTGTTCTGACAGACAACATAAAACTATCCACTACACTACACACTAACTTTTTTTGTTCTTTTTTCCCCTACACACTAACTACACAACACAACATACTATGCACACACTCCAAATACGCTAAACGTCACAAATCTCTCACATCTCACACAGTCACTCCTAAAACTTCCCCCTCTTCCTAAACAACCAAATGTCATGTTGCTATATCATTTTTTTGATTGGTCGACATGGTTCATTTTTCCACCAACAGGAAAGGGATGATTTGGGGGTTTTTTTGCTCATAAGCAGAGAGTGCTTGCTGTGCTGTCCTTAGACAGTAAAAGTGACGAAACTATTGAGGAAAAAAACGCTGCGTATATATTGTTTATCATGACTCTGGTTTTATGTGACCTATCAACACAATTTAAAAACTGGTATATGTCACCTTGTTGCTTTGTAATCTTGAAGTGGTCATGTGATTGGCTTACCATGAATACTTTATTCTTCCTCAGCCAAACAGCAGCACTCATGCGATTGTTTTGCCCCCTTAGCTCCAGGTGTTGTGCCAAAAAGTGATCGTCTGCCAGAAAGTGATCGCTGTCCGCGGGAGTGCATGCAGCTGCTTAACCCTTTAAAGCCGGTCAGAGTGGGCACACTCTGTTTTGCGTAACATAATATTCCAGAAACACGCTTTGCCGATCCGATCAGCTGTTTGTAACACTTCCTACTTTGGAATTGACATCAGCGTGAACTATCGCATATCCGCCATGACCTGCCCAAAACCGGAAGTGATGTCATTTTTGCAGAAATGTATTTTTTACCATCATGGCCTCATAACCCTATACTAGTGTTTTTTAAAGTTATGTTTGACTTTCTGACTTTCTGTGTTGTTTCTGGGATGCTTAGGACTCATATTGCACTGCTGGAAATAGTTTATTTTGATGCATATGCTGCTTTTTTGCAAATTTGCACTATAATATTTATTTTCGTTTTTCCTGCAGTGTATAGAAATTAAAATAAATTTCATGTGGTGGGAAACTATTTTGTGCAACTTTTTTGTATTTACAGTTTTGAGGGATAAGCCTCTTAAATTTCTCTAACTAGAAATATATGTTAAAAAACAAAAACGATTTTCAATTTTTTTTTAGTTTATTGCACTTTTTGCAATTTATGTAATTTCTATGCACTTAATGCATGCATATTATTAAAATTTAGGCTGTAATGGTTGTATTGATGTAGAGCAACTTGAAATGCTCCCAAAAATGGCTCCACAGCATGTAAAAATATAATATAAGCTGTGGCGGACTTGGTTCTATGGTAGGTCTTAAAGGGTTAAAGCTGTAGCGCCCAGATTACTTATAGCTACTTCCATGCAGCTGATATAAGATTGGTTGTTGAAAAATAGTAACGCAACCGCACCGAATCCAATTCAGGATTTTGATTTCCATCACACTTCCACTGGATGCCCAGCTGCTCTCCTATTATGTGATTATCATCAACACAGAACTGGAGGATAAGACCGCGGTTCTGGGGGTTGGGAAGCTCATCTTGTAACCAGAAGGTTGCCAGTAGGATCTCTCTGTCTTGGTCATTGTGTTCTTGGAACACAAGACACTTCACCTACTGCCTACTGGTGTTGGCCAGTGGGGCCGATGGTGCTCAGTCTGTCCCAAGGCAACTGTGGCTACAACTGTAGCTTACCTCCACCAGTGTGTGAATGTGAGAGTGAATGAATAGTGGGATTATAAAGGGTCTTTGAGGGTCTCGAAAAGCACTATATAAATGCAATCCATTATTATTATTAAGAGCATCTTTAGGCCTGACTGTGCTCATTCTTCCTCCAACCTCTCCTTACCAAAGATAACAACTACATCAGTATTAGCTCAATAACAATTTCTGCAATTCAATTGTGGACATTCATTTTTAAACCTTGTGTAAAACGATAAAACCTAAAAGTCTGAGTATTATTCTTTGTGCAAACAGCTCTTGCAGGTTACCCCGGACTTAGTAATTAAATAATAATAATAATAAAAATAACCTTTCCTTTGAGCAGCTGTTCAGGCTACTAAACTCATCCCAGAAATAACAAGTGACACCATTAATAGTGGAGCTACCTTTAACAGGTGAAACTGATTTGACCTATAAGGCTACTGCAGTTACTTCTTATCAGGTTTAGTAGGGAAGACATCTGGATGAGGTAGTTAGTAGTATGTAGTTAGTACCGGGCGACTCCCCTCCCCCACATCGGCACCAGAACCCTGTATTTTCTACAGGGTAAGACTGCCTGTTTTATCAAACTATGGCTATTACTACTGTGATCATTTGCAGCCCAGTGTGCTGCTCTCTCTGCTGGGATGAACCACTGGAGCTCACCCAGTCATCCCTTTCTTTCTCTCAAGAAGAAGTGAAATAAATGTATTTATTATGTTACGAGTCTAATATTCTTTAAATCAAACTGTAATGAATAAATGAAGCAAGAAGATTTGGTGGCTCCAAGTGTTGTAGAAGAAAAGATAAACATCTCATTTTGAGAAATCAGCCTTTAAAATTAAGTACTGTGAATAAAAAACTAACAGCAAACCAATCGGTAGTCGCCAATTACTTTTGAAAGTAATTCAGAGTCCAATTATCCACTCAAATGTAAATAAAAGTTCACTTGACAGCTGTAAAAGTTACCTGTTTATACAATAATATAAATCACATTTCAAATGATCATCTGTGGAAAAGTTTGAATCCTGACCTGAGAGTTTCCACTGCACACTGTGAACTCTTTAGTCCAGCAGACAGAAGCTTCACTCCTGAATCCTGCAGGTCAGAGTTACTCAGGTCCAGCTCTCTCAGACTGGAGGACTGGGAGCTGAGGACTGAGCACAGAGCTTCACAGCTTCTCTCTGACAGGTTACAGCCACCCAGTCTGAAAAATAAAAGACAGTCATACAACAAATACTCATGTTGAGTTTGTTAATACATTTCACAACATTAAATCTTGACTTTCTATTTTTAGAGGAAACATAAACATACTAAGAAACAACATCATATGTATGAACTTAAATAATTGAATAATTCTAACAACAAACTGTTTTCTGATCTGACCTCAGAGTATTCAGTTTACAGTTTAAACGTTGTAGTCCAGCAGACAGAAGCTTCACTCCTGAATCCTGTAGCTTTCTGATACTCAGGTCCAGCTCTGTCAGACTAGAGGACTGCGAGCTGAGAACTGAGGACAGAGCTTCACAGTTTTCCTCTGAGAGTTCACAGATGTTAAGTCTGAAGATAAAAACATGAATAAAGATTGTTGTTAAAGTGTAATCAGGGTGCAATAGCTTATTGTCTTGTGCTGAGCAGGTTAGTATAAGTTCACTTTAACTTATAAATGAATAAAAATGCTATGGAACAAGGATAACTGGATAAAGTTTACCTTTACTGGTTAAATTATTGATTATTTTTGTTAGTTGATATAAACAAAACCAAACATCAAACATATAAACAAACAGAACTAAACAGAATACAAATTGATCTGACCTCAGAACATTCAGTTTGGCGTGTGGACTCTCCACTGCAGCAGACAGAAGCTTTACTGCTGAAGCTTTCAGGCTGTTGGTACTCAGGTCCAGCTCTCTCAGACTACAGGACTGGGAGCTGACCACTGACAACAAATTTTCACAGCCTTCCTCTGAGATGTTACAGCTGCTCAGTCTGTGAGAGAAAGGAAAAAAACAAAACAAAAAATATATGTGATCAAATGAAATTTGTTTATATGTTAAACCTTTTAAAAAAAACAAAAAAAAACAACCTATGACACTATGAGTGCTACCAGTCCAGTGCACACGATTGGTACCTTGATGGTACCTTGCTCAGGGGTACCATCAAGGCAGCTGTTCGGTGGATTCGACCCCTGACCTTATGATCATGGGGCGACCACTCTACCTACTGAGCTAATAATTCTGTGTACACTATCATACAATATTAACTAAAACAATTATTTTAGAAAATCTTACTAATTCAGTAATTGTTATGCTATTTAACTGTGAGTAACACTGGATTTTAAACACTAGCTGTATAAAACTCCTCCTGTTAAAGGTGTGTATAAAGGAGATGAGCTGAAATGCAGACTTCATGGAGAGTGTTTGCTGTCAGGATATATCAAAGACAAAGCAGAGATCCATCCAGTCTCTTCCACTAAGCCCACAGAGGGAAAGACAACCATTCTCACACACACACCTGCATGAAGTTTAGATCACCAGGTAATCTAACTGCATGTCTGTGGACAGTGGGAAGAAACTGTAGAGGACCCAGAGAGAACCCACTGTAATTCTGTGGGAACACTGGTTATGGAAGCCTTACAGTTAGATATGAATACTGTCAAGAAACAGGACCTGAGTGGCAATTTCAATTATGAAGCCCAAGTTCTCCTCCTTGAATCGCTACCTTATCGTGGTGGAGGGGTTTGTGTGTCCCAGGGATCCCAGGGGCTATGTTGTCTGGGGGCTTTTGCCCCCTGGTAGGGTCTCCCATGGCAAATTGGTCCTGGGTGAGGGACCAGACAAAGAGCGATTCAGAAGACCCTTATGAAAAGGATATCGAGAGAACAGTTTACCCTCCCCGGGATAGGGTTACCAGGGCCCCCCCCCTGGAGCCAGGCCCGGGGAGGGTGCCCGAGGGCGAGCGTCTGGTGGCCGGGCCTTAGTCCATGGGGCCCGGCCGGGCACAGCCCGAAGAGGAGACATGGGCCCATCCTCCCGCAGGCCCACCACCCGCAGGAGGCGCCATAGGGGTCGGGTGCATTGTGTGTCGGGTGGCGGCCAGGAGCGGAGGCCCTGGTGGACTGACCCCCAGCTGCCAAGACTGGCAATAGGGACATGGAATGTCACCTCTCTGGTGGGGAAGGAGCCTGAGTTAGTGCGTGAGGTTGAGAGGTACCGGCTAGATATAGTCGGGCTCACCTCTACGCATGGCTTGGGCTCTGGAACCAGTCTCCTGGAGAGGGGCTGGACTCTGTCTCAGTCTGGAGTTGCCCCTGGTGAGAGGCGGCGGGCTGGGTGGGTATTCTAATATCCCCTCCGCTTGCTGCCGGTACGTTGGGGATTTTCCCGGTGGACGAGAGGGTTTGTTCCCTGCGCCTTAGGGTCGGGGAACGGGTCGCGACTGTCATCTGCGCTTATGCGCCGAGTGGCAGTTCAGAGTTCCTAGAGTCCCTGGAGGGGGGGGGGGGGGTGCTGGAAGGTGCTCCACCTGGAGACTCTGTTGTCCTGCTGGGAGACTTCAATGCTCACGTGGGTAACGACAGCGAGACCTGGAGGGGCTTGATTGGGAGGAACAGCCTCCCTGATCTGAACCCGAGCGGTGCTTTGTTATTGGACTTCTGTGCTAATCACAGTTTGGCCATAATGAACACCCTGTTCGAACATAAGAGTGTCCATAAGTGCACGTGGCACCAGGACGCTCTAGGCCGTAGGTCGATGATCGATTTTGTAATCGTATCACCAGACCTGCGACCATATGTTCTGGACACTCGGGTAAAGAGAGGGGCTGAGCTGTCAACTGATCACCACCTGGTGGTGAGTTGGATCAGGTGGCGGGGGAGGACGCTGGACAGACCTGGTGCACCTAAACGCGTAGTGAGGGTGTGCTGGGAACGTCTAGCAGAGGCCCCAGTCTGCGAGATCTTCAACGCACACCTCCGGCAGAGCTTCAACAGCATTCCGAGGGAGACTGGGGACATTGAGTCCGAATGGACCATGTTCAGCGTCTCCATTGCCAAAGCTGCTGCATTGAGCTGCGGCCGCAAGGTGGTTGGTACCTGCCGTGGTGGTAATCCCCGAACCAAATGGTGGACACCAGAGGTGAAGGGAGCCACCAGGCTGAAGGAGGAGTCCTATCGGGCTTGGTTAGCCTGTGGGACTCCGGAGGCAGCCGACAGGTATCGACAGGCCAAGCGGAATGTGGCTCGGGCAGTGGCTGAAGCAAAAACTCGGGTGTGGGAGGAGTTCGGAGAGGCCATGGAAAAAGACTTTCGGACTGCCTCGAAGAGATTCTGGCAAACCGTCAGGCGTCTCAGGAGGGGAAAGCGGTGCTCTACCTGCACTGTGTATAGTGCTGGCGGAGCGCTGCTGACGTCGACTGAGAAAATTGTTAGGCGGTGGAAGGAATACTTCGAGGACCTCCTTAATCCCACTGACACGTCTTCTGAGGAGGAAGCAAAGTCTGGGGATGAGGGGAATGACCCGCCAATTTCCGGGGGCGAGGTCACTGAAGCAGTTAAACAACTCCTTGGTGGCAGAGCCCCTGGTGTTGATGAGGTCCGCCCCGAGTTCCTGAAGGCTTTGGACGTTGTAGAGCTGTCCTGGTTGACACGCCTCTGCAATGTTGCATGGTGATCAGGGGCAGTACCTGTGGACTGGCAGACCGGGGTGGTGGTCCCCATCTTTAAGAAGGGGGACCGGAGGGTGTGTTCCAACTACAGGGGTATCACACTCCTCAGCCTCCCTGGGAAAGTCTATGCCAGGGTGCTGGAAAGGAGAGTTCGTCCGCTAGTCGAACCTCGGATACAGGAGGAACAATGCGGTTTTCGTCCTGGTCGCGGAACACTGGACCAGCTCTTTATCCTCTCGAGGATACTTGAGGGTGCATGGGAGTTTGCCCAACCAGTCTACATGTGTTTTGTGGACTTGGAGAAGGCATTCGACCATGTCCCTCGGGGTGTCCTGTGGGAGGTGTTGCGGGAGTATGGGGTGTCTGGCCCATTGCTACGGGCCATTCGATCCCTATACAACCGTTGCAAGAGCTTGGTTCGCATTGCCGGCAATAAGTCGGACTCGTTCCCGGTGGGTGATGGGCTCCGCCAGGGCTGCCCTTTGTCTCCGGTTCTGTTCATAATTTTTATGGGCAGGATTTCTAGGCGCAGCCAAGTGGCGGAGGGCTTTCGCTTTGGTGGCCTCAGAATCTCATCTCTGATTTTTGCGGATGATGTGGTTCTGTTGGCTTCATCGGGTGAGGGCCTCCAGCTCGCACTAGAACGGTTCGCAGCCGAGTGTGAAGCAGCGGGAATGAGGATCAGCACCTCCAAATCTGAGGCCATGGTTCTCAGCCGGAAAAGGGTGGAGTGCCCACTCTGGGTCGGGGATGAGTTCCTGCCCCAAGTGGAGGAGTTCAAGTATCTCGGGGTCTTGTTCGCGAGTGATGGGAGAAGGGAGCCGGAGATCGACAGACGGATTGGGGCTGCAGCTGCAGTAATGCGGACGCTGCACCGGTCCGTCGTGGTGAAGAGGGAGCTGAGTGTAAAAGCGAAGCTCTCAATTTACCGGTCGATCTACGTCCCTACCCTCACCTATGGCCACGAGCTGTGGGTAGTGACCGAAAGAACGAGATCGCGGATACAAGCGGCAGAAATGAGCTTCCTCCGAAGGGTGGCTGGCCTCTCCCTTAGAGATAGGGTGAGAAGTTCGGCCATCCGGGAGGGGCTCAGAGTAGAGCCGCTGCTGCTCCACATCGAAAGGAGCCAGCTGAGGTGGTTCGGGCATCTGACAAGGATACCCCCTGGGCGCCTCCTGGGTGAGGTGTTCCAGGCATGTCCCACCAGGAGGAGGCCCCGGGGCAGACCCAGGACACGCTGGAGAGATTATATCTCTCGGCTGGCCTGGGAACGCCTTGGTATTCCCCCGGATAAGCTGGAGGAGGTGGCTGGGGAGAGGGAGGTCTGGGCCTCTTTGCTTAGGCTGCTGCCCCCGCGACCCGGCCTCAGATAAAGCGGATGAAGATGGATGGATGGATGGATGGAAGCCCAAGTTTTCCCTCCATCCTGGATGAAAACAGGACAGTCACAGCAGAGATTTATAATAAAAAAGGGAGAGTGTGCACTGAAAATGAGATAAAAAACAAACTGCTGGATTTGGAGACGTGAACAAGCTGACGATAATAAACCTGTCAGAGGGGCTGAAGGATCAGAGCTCATGTTCTTATTGGCTGGGCCTGGATTGTACTTTGATAAGAGATATAGACAAAAATGTGTCAGAAATACTGACACGGCCTGCTGGACTGAAAAAATATTTACTGAGTGAATGATAATCATTTAATTCACTATTTTTATGTTTTTTAACTGTTCTTTGAACTCAGCATTTCTGATTTATTTCCCATGGTTTTAAGATTTTTATCGATTATAAGATTTTAAGCAATGAGTTCATGTTTACTTACAGAGCTTTATTGGAGGCTTTGACCACTGGCAGCAGCCTCAGAAGAGCCTCCTCTGAAGCAGAATATTTCTTAAAGTCAAACTCATCCAGATCTTCTTCTGATGACAGTAACATGAAGGTCAGAGCTGAGCACTGAGCAGGAGACAGTTTACCTGTGGAGAGACTTCCTGAAGTCCTGTATTGTTGGATCTCCTCCACTAGAGAACGATCATTCAGTTCATTCAGACAGTGGATCAGATTGATGCTTTTCTCTGCAGACAGATTCTTACTGAGCTTCTCCTTGATGTACTGGACTGTTTCCTGATTGGTCTGTGAGCTACTTCCTGTCTGTGTCAGCAGACCTCGTAGGAGACTCTGATTGGTCTGCAGTGAAAGACCCAGGAGAAAACGGAGGAACAAGTCCAGGTGTCCATTTGGACTCTGTAAGGCCTTGTTCACAGCACTCTGGTGGAGAGATTTTTTTTGGTTTAAAAAGCTAAAACTCTTGGAGGTTATTTGTTTCTGTTCAAGAAGATTTTTTCCAGAGTTGCTGAAGGTCAGATGGACATGAAGAGCAGCCAGAAACTCCTGAACACTCAGATGAACAAAGAAGAACACCTTCTTCTGGTACAGTTTTCTCTCCTCTTTAAAGATCTGTGTGAACACTCCTGAGTACACTGAGGCTGCTCTGATATCGATGCCACACCCTGTCAGGTCTGATTCATAGAAGATCAGGTTTCCTTTCTGCAGCTGATCAAAAGCCAGTTTCCCCAGAGACTCCATCATCTTCCTGCTCTCTGGACTCCAGTGTGGATCTGTCTCAGCTCCTCCATCATACTTGACCTTCTTCACTTTGGCCTGAACCACCAGGAAGTGGATGTACATCTCAGTCAGGGTCTTGGGCAGCTGTCCTCCCTCTCTGGTTTCCAGCACATCCTCCAGAACTGTAGCAGTGATCCAGCAGAAGACTGGGATGTGACACATGATGTGGAGGCTTCGTGATGTCTTGATGTGGGAAATGATCCTGCTGGCCTGCTCCTCATCTCTGAATCTCTTCCTGAAGTACTCCTCCTTCTGTGGGTCAGTGAACCCTCTGACCTCTGTCACCATGCCAACACAGTCAGGAGGGATCTGATTGGCTGCGGCAGGTCGTGTGGTTATCCAGAGGCGAGCAGAGGGAAGCAGTTTCCCCCTGATGAGGTTTATCAGCAGCACATCCACTGAGGTGGACTTTCTAGGGTCAGTTAGGATTGTAGTTTTGTGGAAGTCCAGAGGAAGTCGACACTCATCCAGACCATCAAAGATGAACACAACCTGGAAGTCTTCAAAGCTGCAGATTCCTGCTTCTTTGGTTTCAGTAAAGAAGTGATGAACAAGTCCCACCAAGCTGAACTTTTCCTCTTTCAGCACATTCAGCTCTCTGAAAGTGAATGGAAATATGAACTGGATGTCCTGGTTGGCTTTGTCTTCAGCCCAGTCCAGGCTGTATTTCTGTGTTAAGACTGTTTTCCCAATGCCAGCCACTCCCTTTGTCAGCACTGTTCTGATTGGTTTGTCTCTTCCAGGTGAGTCTTTAAAGATGTCTTCTTGTCTGATGGTTGTTTCTGGTCTGTCTGGTTTCCTGGATGCTGTTTCAATCTGTCTGACCTCATGTTCATCATTGACCTCTGCAGTCCCTCCCTCTGTGATGTAGAGCTCTGTGTAGATCTGATTCAGGAGGGTTGGGTTTCCTGCTTTAGCGATGCCCTCAAACACACACTGGAACTTCTTCTTCAGGGTGGATTTAAGGTTACGATGACAAACAGCAGCTGGAAGTTCTGAATAATAATAATAAAAATACAACTTTAACAATCACATTTACAAAATGCTGATGACAATTTCTGACCCACTGAGAAATGACTGAACACACTGGTGTCACAAGTGTCTCATTTATCCAGCAGCTTAAATCTTTAGATAAATCCTCTTACGTCTCTGCAGACGGTCAGCCAGCTCCTCCTGCTTCATTCTCCTCAGGAAGTCCACTGTGATCTTCACAAATGCCTCTCTGCTGTTTCTCCTCTGCTCATCATCCTCCCTCTGAAACTCCAAGCACTGGGGCTTATTTGGATTCAGAGCCTTCTGGATCTTCTTCAGCTCGTTCTTCACAAAAGTGATGATGTTGTCCTCCAGCAGCTGGAACAGAATATTTATGAATGACCCACCACTCTGAACTTTAGTCCACACAACATCCACTTCTTTACGATCAAGGGGCATATCATCCACGAACTCTTTACCAATTATAGGTTTGACTTTATCTGATTAACTGAGACTTTCTCCACAACTCCATGATCCCAAAACGTTGATGCTGTTCATATGAATGCAGCGATTTCAGTGGGAGAAACATTTCACTGGTGTTCAGAGCTGAACTACCAACAGGTTGATGATCAAAGCCAGAAACTTGGAGATGTTTCAGGTGACTGAGTTGATCGTACAGACAACTGGTCTTAAAGGTTCACTCTGTTTACACATACAGATCTGTATTTAAGGTTTGACTCTCATCATCCACTGGGGCACAAACTGGGCGTCATCAGGACACAACAACACAGAACAAACACCATCCCCACAGACACAGCAGCCAGCGAAGCAGAAGAACTTCACATCAAGAAGGTCCTGAGTAAATGTGAACGCTGGTTTGAGGGCGGAGTCAAGGAGGCCATTTATGTGAAAAGGAAAGACCATCTCTGAATGGAGGAGGGGCCTAAGGGTACATTTGTCACCATCTTACATGCTGTGATTGCAGCCATTCCCCAGCTCTCTGTGAACTGGACTCATGACCATTGATCAACAACCATTGATCAATGGTCCTGACAATATGCGTACCAATGATCAATGAACTGACCTCCCAGCCCATTGTTCCTTCAGTGGGCTGGTTTCAGTCATACAAATGTCCTGTTTATAAGATTGAAACCTGCAGTCAGCTGAGACTGAAGAAGTCACCTGATGATGATGAAACGTTTCTCCCACTGAAAACATCCAGATGAACAGAATCAAGCTTTTGGGATTTACGTACCTGGATGATTGAGCATCAAGACACAACTCTGTGACTTTTCTCAGATGAATAAATCCTCTCCTCCAGCTTTGTTTACATCTACCAGCCCTGTGGCGCTGCCCAGGGAAATAATCTATGTGAGAGGTGGAAAGTCATACAGGTGTCTGCTCCTGCCTTCAGTTATTTTATCTACTGTGTGTCAACTGGCTGAACCTACTGCAACTGTCTACTGTCTCCCTAAACTCAACAATGACTTAGTGATCTATCCATTCTCTGACCAAAGACATCCTGCTGCAGGAGGTTAACATAGCAGCCAATGATGATCCCACTCACTGTGAACAACACATTTGGACCTGATTTGCTGCTCTGGTTTACACGTGAACTTCCACTGCTGCTGTCACCAACTTGAGAGGCTCTACAGAAAAACTGGACTTGTCCATAAAAATCATAAACTACATTATAAGGACAGCATTGCTCAATCAACTCTAATTACTACTGACATGTTATCTCTTCTAACTAAGGTAAAGACACTCAAACTTGCTGCTTTCAGTGAGAAGTCAAATGTCTGAATATGAGCTGGAAGCTGCTGAGAGTCCTCCTCCTTCCCGTGGGGTTTACTTTCTCTACTACTTTCACTATAAACACGCCCCTTTCATGCACCTGCAGAGGGCCACCAGCAGATGGAGCTGTCTTAAACAAATCCACTTGGATAGTTAGCTGTAGATGACTTTATCAGTATGATTGTAGGATTTTGAGTTATTCTTTAGATTTATTTAAACTCTTATATTGTGCACAAGTGTTGAGCGACCCATAATTTCTCTGTACTTTTCATAAGAGCAGCCAGACTTTCAGCTAGTTTTTGTTTTTTTAAGAGCTCAAAGTTATTGAAGAAACAGTTATTCAGCTTCATCCCCACTGATCTCGACTACAAACTGTTTCACTTTGGTTTCTGTTTAAAGCCTCGATGTTTAAAACGTTTCCCTGTGATCACATTTGCACCGTCTGATTTCAAAGTTTGTTTCTTTTGGTCATTTAGTCCACAGAGTCCTTGGTGTTCTGAAAGGGACCTATAAATAAATGCATCATTATTAATATTAATAATAAAGTAGTTGTTGTACATGTACAGACCATAAATATGGAGTCCAGCTGTGTTTGATGCTGCTGGGCAGACTGACCACTGGGAACCTCTGAGCTCTGCTGCTCCACTCTGTGGAGGAACCATGAAGGATTAGATCAACACAGGATAAAGATCCAGGAGTTTCTGCTCAAATAACTTCATCTGAATCAAGTCTGTCAAGTTTTAAACTCTCAGATTGTGAACATATCAGTAATTTTCAGTCTGTTTTCATGGACGTCCTTTCAGTGGTGATGTCAGGGATGATTTTGAAGAAGCTCATTAAACTGAACCATCAGCAGATCACTGCTCCAAAACCAGAACATGATCCGAGTCTCCCTCCACCACCAGAACACCAGCTTTACTAACGTGGTAGATCAGTGTAGTACAGATCAATAACTGATGAGTCATTTGATCAAAATCACTGAGTGCTTCACGTCTGACCCTCTGATGCTTCTGTAGACATTTTGCATATTTAATGAATGTCTGACAGTTTTACATTCATTCTATGAACACAGTGGAAATGTTGTGTTATAGTCTCCATGTTGTTTCCAGCATCATACATTCTTAAGTTCAGAAAATTAGATTCTTTCTTCACAGCTGAAAAACAACAACATTTATTCTCTATTGAAATCTGCATCGTCCACTCCAAAGGTCACAATCTGAAGGTAACATCTGGTTTTGTTCCCTGTGGTTAACTCTGAGCATCAGTATGGTGGGATTTATCCACTACATCCACACCACTGTGGTTCAGTGTTGTCCTGATGGAGTAACAGCAGCCAGTATGATCCAGGCTTTAGCTGCTGGGTCTCTGTGTGACCTCTCAGACTGTTTAACAGATCAGACACAAAGAGAATCAGAGCAGCTCTGTTCTTTAAAGACAAACATGAACCCACTCAGGTCACACTTTCCCCACAGATATGAGCATCACTGTCCTCAAACAGCAAATGACCAAGTCGAACATTTGGATCTTTTCTCTTTCATTGTTTTCTTTTTAATGAATCTTTGTAACAATCTGAGGATGTTTCAGGTCATATTTATCCAGGAAACACAAACATGTAAAGGAGTCATCACAGCTCTCTGACCTCGTTGCTCCAGGTTCACCACTGAAGCCTGGAGGATTTAGAGGTTTGGACCAGTCACTCCTCACAGACGGACAGCTGGACCCTGCAGACTGTGACCTCTGACCTCTGCAGACACAAACATGATTGAAGCAGCTGTGATCACACAGACTGCAGATAATGCAGCTGTTTCCTGTCAGTAACATCCTCTTAGATTAGAGTTCAGCTTTTTACAGGAAAACTGGACAAAACTGATTTTTGTTACAAACTCATTTTCATTTCCTCTCAGCTCACAAACACAGTCAGACAATCAACCAGAGTCAACACTGATTATAATGTCAGTGCAGAATTATTTCTGTTACTCAGTGAGTTCAGCTCTCTGACCTCGTTGCTCCAGGTTCACCACTGAAGTCTGGAGGGTGACCTTTGGACCGGTCACTCCTCACAGACGGACAGCTGGACCCTGCAGACTCTGCTCTGTCCTCCTCTTCCTCCATCATCATCTTCAGTCAGTCTGAGAGGTAAACCACAAACACTCAGTGAGTTCACATTAACAGGAGGAACTGACCTCTGACCTGTCATGTGACCATGAAACCAGGTCAATATGTCTGTAGGTTCAGTCATCCAGGTCATGTGATCTAAGGAGCTTGGAGAGAAAAGAGACGTCTTTAAGTTTCTGGAAGACGTTTCATCAGAGAAGCTTCTTCAGCTCTAAAACCAAACGGTGGAGAGTCCCAGATATTTAAACCTGAGAGGGAAAGAAAGCATGTCGCTGACCCACCACTGATGTTATTTCAAGGAGGAAACTGAGAGCCTTTGCACCAGGAGCACAAACATCAGCTCCAGCAATGATCCACTGATGTGTTTTTATTCCATGTATGAATGTTGTTATTGACAGAGATGACGTTTGTGTGTCAGTGATGCAGTGACTGTTGTTGTTACCTGTACAGGCTGGTTAGACTCTATGAAACAGATCATACAGATCTCTGCATGTTAGAAGAGACTATTAAAGGTCATGAATGAGACAAAGGCAGGGAGGCGTCCTTTACAGCTAAACAGCAGAGTGAGAGAACAGCCAGCACCTCTACATTTATCACATTATACAGCACATGTATGATACTGACAGGGATGAGAAGAATTTAGTGATTCTGATCCCATCATTGATATTACTTATTGATTCTCAGTAGCTCTGCTCTGACAGTCACCACCATCACTGAGCAGCATATCAAAGACATTTGTGCACATTAACTGCATGTTGTGGCTCAAATGTTTGTGCATGTTGGAGGCATTTCCTCTTTGTTGTGATCAGTGTTGGTCATTACTCAAAACAGTCATTATTACACATATTACACAGAACACTTTGATTAAAAGTAATGGAGTACGTTACTTCATTACTCCTCATAACATTACTTTGATGTTAAAATGAACAAATGAGCATGTAACAACATAAAGCTGAGGTACAGCCCCACACACCAACACAGATCCTGATGAGGTCACGTGATGTTTCTCTGAGTGTTTATGAACACAAATCAAAGATGAAACAGCACAAAGACACTTCAAAGTGATTCTACTGTAGAAACATGAACAGGTAGAAACCTGCAGCCTGACTGCTCATCACTTTGTTACCTGTTCAAGTTCAGCAGCAGCAGCTCACTTTATCACGGTGCTGGTCTGGGGTCAGTGTTTACTCAGCTTTAACTAGTGATGTGACGTTCTGTATCGAGGCTTCGAAGCGTGTGTCGAGTAATGGAGGGGGCGTTTCCGCGAAGCTTGTATCCAGGCTTGCTTCATTTATGGGAGGAGCTGAAAATGATGACGTCCGAAGCCTCGCTGCCCGGCTGTACCACGTGACTGGTTCAGGAAGCGGTTCGAACTTTGCCGCGAGCTATGACAGCGATATAAACCCCTCAGACAAAATGTGGGAGTTTGATGGAGAGTTGTGGTTAGTGAGAGTTAGAGACAGTTTAGAAAAAAAAAATCGCCTACGACCTGCCACAGTGGAGAAACTGTTTCTTTTTAACAAAAACCAATGATGTGTCCCCTAAACACTAATCACTGTCCTTGCCTCAATGTTACAAAAGCACAACCACTGTCCACACCTCACCTCACAGTATATGATCATTTCCATTTTAGGCATTTCCAAATAATCATGTTCCATACTGCCAGTATAAATATACACAGTACACTGCATCACTACAATATACATGTTTTACACACTCCTTTTGTTGTTGACATTTACAGGCTGTGTGCAAAAAGGCCACACTCTTCAAATTCATGCCAACTAATATTTTTACGTCCAGTAGGTGTCCTACTAGAGCAAATGAAGCTTCAAGAAGCTTCGCGTTGGGGTGAACCAATTGGATGAAAAGCTTCAGTGCTTCATGAGGCTTCATCTGCCCATCACTAGCTTTAACCTCACTCTGGGTTCTTGGCTAGCCTAGCTTTAGCTTAGTGTTAGCATGCTGTGTGCTAGCTCAGCGTCAGAGCTCTGCAGGTGTCTCGTGTGTAAATATTAATCACAGTGACAGTAAAGGAGGTAAAGGGCTGTGACGTCATCACGTACGCTGCGTCCTCTGTGGGCTCTGAGTGAACTCAAAGTACAAACTACAAGTACACAAACACGAACGTAGCTCAGAGTGGCGGACACACTCGGCCTCGTTGGTCCAGCTGTGAGTCCGTTACCGTGAACTATGGAGCGGCAGATTTGTGCTGAACTAAGCTGCACACAGCTGATGTTAGCCAGGAAACATTACACACTGACTTTAATGGAGAGACCGGAAATACAAACACACACAGTTTGTTGTGTGAAGAAATCAAACACGAGCTGAACAAACAGTAAAGTTCCTAAAGACAAACTGTTAAAGGAGGAAACGAAGCAAACTTACAGTTTCTTCACACACCAACAACAAGCTCCACTCCACGAAGTTCAGGAAGTGAAATTAAACTTTGAGCAGGAAGGAAACACCCAAAGAGACGTTTGAGGACAATAAGGAGCATTGGAACACTGTGCTGCGTTCAGTTGCATCTCGGAAACTCCAAACCTCTGGCAGGCTGTGATTTATTTCTGCTGGTTTTCCTGTTTGAAGCACAAACATCCGTCATCAATTTGTTGTTGTTCTTCCTGCAGCGTTTAAATATTTCAGCACTGAACTGATGTTTCTTCAAAGCTCATTTCAACCTGTTGAAGTCATGAATGAAAGTGCAGACTGAGAGTGGATCACATGATGTTTGAGGTGTGTCATGTGACATGTTCAGTATTGTCACACATGTCTAGATTGTCCCTGATATCATAACTGCTCAAACACTGATCCATCCAAACTGTAGCCGAGCAAAAGAAGCTGGAAGCTGTTCTATGAATGATGTTGTTGAAGGAGCTTGGAAAGAAAAGCGTCTGGACTTCTTTAAGTTGCTTGAAGAGGGACATGGACGTCTTAACGCCCACTCACATCCTGGGACATTTGATCACAGGAAATCACATGATAGCGTGGGGCTAGATCTCACAATGGGTTCACCCAAAACCTTGGCTGATTGTGACCCACACCCGTTTTCACGGAGGAGGAGGAGTTTCACATGCTGAACATGTGACAGCCTGGTTTAAAGGGACCAAAAGTAACTGGACACCTGATTCAGTTCAGGTTTATTCATCCGCTCCAAACCACAGCAGCAGTCACCTGCAGGGAACCAGCTGATCCATGTAACTGGGGACAGACCACAGCCCAGAGCACTGGTTCATGATGTGTTTGTGGACTGTAGGTTGTTTGGATAGAGATGAGATGTACTCAGCAGTCTGTCTCTAATGTTTAATGAAATGTTCTGAAGATGATAATAACTTGTGATTTTCTTTTGAATGAATCTTTAATCGTGTTGTAGGGCCTCTGACTCTCATGAAGATTTTCACATCAATGTGCTTTTCACAAAGATATTAACAATGAAAATGACGTGCAGCCCCGAACTACTCATGCGTTAACTCAGCGGTTCCCAACCCCCGGGTCACGGACCGGTCCGTGAGTCGTTTGGTACCGGGCCGTGAGAGTCGAGGCTCGGTGTGAAATTGATGGTTGATAGGTTTGTAGCATAAACCTGTTCACTGGATCGTTCAATCCAGCTACACAGCAAAGCAAGACACGAGTAGTTCTTTATGTTTCTCGTGCACGGGAGAGAACTGGACCAATGCCGTTCCTTCGCTTGACCACAGTCGCTCTCGTCCGTTCCCTCGTAACACTGCTCTTTTATTGAGGTTACACGAATATACATAGGTTCATTAACATACACGTGAACAAAGGTACCAGTCTGTATGTTGTGTAGGTGTGTGTGTGTGTGTGTGTGTGTGTGTGTGTGTGTGTGTGTGTGTGTGTGTGTGTGGAGTCAGAGTGTGACCCCATAAACGACTTCCCTAAACCTGCTGGTCTGGAAGTCCAGCAGTTCATCTAAACAAAAGGCACTTAGACTAAAACAGACATCCTACCACAAAACAATAAGAAGGTAGCACCTCTCCCATGATCCCAGGACGTGGGTGTGAATGCCAGAACACTCTGGAGTCACACAAAGTCTTTAAAGACTACTATCATTACACAATTGGTTCTACACCTCTGAGCATATATGGTTAGATATTCCCCAATAACAATGACAATGATAAAATATAAATCCAACAATGGTTTTCAGGGTTTTTATCCTTAACTTCGTTTCCCTGGGTCTTTTCCCGTGTTGTAGTCGTGTGTCTTATTTTGAAAGAAATGTTTACGCGTTACCATAGCGACCAGAGAGCATTAAGGCTGCAGACAGGTGCATCCAACAACATTTTATTTTCCCTTATTTGATTTATGGACCTAACTGTATGAACTGGACTTTGGCTTTAATGCTGCTCCTCTTCATCATTGCTGTGTTGCATTTCCATCATTCTGCTGCTGGATTCACTGCAGGCTTTAACAAACACTCCTTTGGGTCCAGGCCCAGCCACGTGTTTGTAAGCTGCTGTGCTCCTCACAAATAAAGCCTGAAGCAGCTCAGACTGTTAGAAGCAGCACTGAGCCCTGTTACAGTTATAGTGTTAGAGCAGCGGCTGCAGCCTACAGCATTTAAACTAGCTGACAGTAAACACATCAGTCCAGATGTTACCACATTACTTTGTGATGCTGAGAGTTAAAGGAGACTGGCTGATTAAAATCCCATTCCTTACATCACCGTCCTCTGCTCTGACTGCTTTCATTTACTCACAATCAGAATACTTTTTGATCCCCAGGGGAAATTATTTAGGTTACAGTGCTGCAGCACAAACAGGAACAAAGACACAACACACTAAGTAAGAAATAGCACAACATACACAATATATACATGCATACATATGAGTCACTTATAAGTAACATGTGAGTGCTGGGGTCTATGACAGCAGGCAGGTCTGTATTTATGTCCAGGCTGACATGAACAGCTAGTAGTTCAGGGTTCAACACTCAGGAAAGTGTGTGACCTTCCACACTGACAGAAGATGCTAAACATGACTTTAAACTGTTGTTTGTTAAAGCCTCACAGATCTGAGAGCAGGGCTCAGTGGGTACATGAGCCTTTATACATGAAGGCTTTCTGTTTCCAGGAGAGGAAACATGTGATCCAGCTGTGTTTGGTCACATGGATCTGCTCTGCATGGATCACCTGACTAAAACATGTTGTTATTATTGTTCTTACAGTCTTAAATCGGTACATCAGGCGGGTCACATGACACCCGGGGGTGACAGCAGCATCTTTCCTCTTTAGAAAGCTGCTCTCTGTCCCAGGAGCTGTTGTCACAGTAACAGCAGGAACAGGAAGTCACATGCTCTCTGCTCTGTGATTGGCTGCTTCTTATCTCAGCTTCCTGCAGAGGGTGGAGGTCTGCTGATGACGCACACCAACAGAAGTGTGACTTTCACTTCCTGTTTATTGCTGTTGTTCTTAAAGCTCTCAGGCGATGCTGCAGCGCTCCCTGCTGACACAAACTCCTCCCTCTGTCTCAGAGGTCACAGGTCAGCCTGCTGCAGAGGGTCTGCCTGTTCATGGACTTCCTGTTACAGAGACGGGTCTCAGTGTCAACACTGGTTTCTGAACGGACGGTGTGGAAACCCAGCTTCCTCCAGCCGAGTGATGTGTGGATTCATCACTCTCTGTGGATCAGTGTAAGTCTGTGTGTGGGTCAGCTGCAGGACTTGTTTGACCTTTGACCCTGGCAGACAGAGCTGGTTACTGCTGTGTGACTCCTGCCGTCGCTCCACTTTAAATTTTACTTAAAATAAGTCCTGACATGGCCCCGCCCCCTCTGACCTGCTGCTCCTGGATGTGCTGAGGACACAGCGGAGGCTCAGAGGGGGCGGGGCTTTTCCCGTGGCGGTAACCAAACTGCATTAGGTCGCTGCACTGCCAGTGTTTAACCACACCTCTTCTGACTGACCTTTGACATGTTGATTTGATCCTTGTTTAATGACGTCTTTTATCTAGTGATTTAATTCTGTGTATTTATATGTGATGGTGTTCCTGAGTTCAGCCTCAGCTGATATCCACAGACGCTCCTATTGGCTGGTTTTAAAAACACATTTTTCCATTCGCCTTTAGGTCAGGAGATGCACACGCCTACAGTACAGCCAGGGCTAATCTAAAGAAGGGCATCAAAAAAGCCAAACACCATTACAAAAAGAAGGTAGAAGAACACTTCTCCAACTCCAACCCCCGACGCATGTGGCAAGGACTCCAGACCATCACAGACTACAGGACCACCAAACCCTCCCCCGCATCCTCTGATGTCTCCTTCCTCAACGAGCTCAACAACTTTTATGCTCGTTTTGAGCGAGGGAACCCCACAACCACAACCAAAGCAGACATGACGCCAGACCACCAACCTCTGACTCTCTCCCCCACCGATGTAGGAGCGGTGCTGAGCAGGATCAATGTCCACAAGGCTGCAGGTCCCGATGGCATCCCCGGGCGTGTTCTCAGAGCGTGTTCTGGGGAGCTTGCAGGAGTGCTGACAGACATATTCAATCTGTCCTTGGCCCACGCTGTGGTACCGGCCTGCTTCAAATCCACCTCCATCGTCCCGATACCCAAAAACTCCAACCCATCTTGCCTCAATGACTACCGCCCAGTAGCACTCACCCCCATCATCACTAAGTGCTTAGAGCGGCTGGTCCTAGCACACTTCAAATCCTGTCTCCCCCCCACCCTGGACCCCCACCAATTCGCATACCGCTAGAACAGGAGCACAGAGGATGCAGTCTCCATCGCACTGCACTCTGTCCTCTCACACCTGGACAACAGCAACACCTACGCCAGAATGCTGTTTATAGACTTAAGTTCAGCATTCAATACAATCCACCCCTCACAACTCATCAGGAAACTGACAGACCTGGGTATCAGTTCCCTCATCTGCAAATGGTTACTAGACTTCCTGACCAACCGCCCCCAACATGTCCGGCTGGATAACCGCTGCTCATCTACCATCACAATGAACACCGGTGTACCACAAGGCTGTGTGATGAGCCCTTTCCTCTACTCCCTCTTCACCCACGACTGCAGACCTGCTGATGGTTCCAACACCATCATTAAGTTTGCAGATGACACCACGGTGATGACACCTCCGCCTACAGGGAGGAGGTGGATCGTCTGGCTGAGTGGTGCGACACAAACAACCTGCTGCTTAACACCGAGAAGACCAAGGAGCTCATCGTGGACTACAGGAGGAATGCTGACCCACATCCACCCATCCACATTAAGGGGACGGCTGTGGAGCGTGTGAGCAGCTTCAAGTTCCTGGGAGTCCACATCTCCGAGGATCTCACCTGGACGACCAACTGCTCCAAGCTGGTCAAGAAGGCTCACCAGCGCCTCTTCTTCTTGAGGACTCTGAGGAAGAACCACCTGTCCTCAGACATCCTGGTGAACTTCTATCGTTGCACCATCGAGAGCATCCTGACCAACTGTATAACAGTCTGGTACGGGAACTGCTCTGCCTCGGACCGGAAGGCGTTGCAGAGGGTCGTGAAAACTGCCCAGCGCATCGCCGGAGCACCACTTCCTGCCATGAAAGACATCTACAGGAAGCGGTGTCTGAAAAGGGCTGGGAAAATCATCAAAGACCCCAGTCACCCATCACATGGACTCTTCACCCTCCTGCCCTCTGGGAGGCGCCACAGGAGCCTCCGGACTAAGACCACCAGGTACCGGAACAGCTTCTTCCCCACAGCTGTCAGACTCCTGAACTCTGCCTCCTGACATCTGACCCACGTTAAACTCATGGACTGAACATACACACACACACAATGGACAACTGTACCCTCAAACACACAATAATAACATGGACTGAACCACCACTCACAACCACTAGCACTTTATATAGCCTCTGTAGAAACTATCTACACCCTCACTTATCTTAACTGCACTACTGTATAGCTCTGTGTAAATAATCATTCTGTACATTCAATAATCTTTAATCCTACAACTGTTTACAACTTGCATAGTTCTCATTTCTGTATAGCTGTATATCTCAGATTCTGTAAAGTTATTTATTTCATATTCTGTATAGTTTTTCATATTTATATCCTGTTCATAGCCTGTACATAGCTTGTACTCACTACAGCCTGTACATACTTATAGTTATAGAATATTCACAACATACTTCATACCGTGTACATTATAACATACCATAATAGACCCATTTCTGTAATATACTCACATATCTATATTATTGCTAATATATATTGTAATATATCTATATCACTAAAGCACTTCTGGATGGATGCAAACTGCATTTCGTTGCCCTGTACCTGTGCATGTGCAATGACAATAAAGTTGAATTCTATTCTATTCTATTCTATTCTATTCTATTCTAAAGTGACTCTTTTAAAAACATGTCTGCCTGAAATTCACATTTCATTGATTTTGGGGGATTTTAACAGAGAGATAGAACTTTATGAATCCCTCATGTTTATCCTCCAGGGAATCCAGTTTGTAGCAGCAGAACACCGACAAATTTTTACACAGCACAGAATTAGGATATCAAATAAAGGGGAATAAGAGAATATGAATATAAGCATAAATACACTGAACAAAAATATAAACGCAACACTTTTGTTTTTGCTCCCATTCCCCATGGGATGGACATAGAGACCTAAAATTCATTCCAGATACACAATATAACCATCCCTCCCAAACAGTGGTCACAAATCAGTCCAAATGTGTGGTAGTGGGCACATCTGCTATATTGAGATAATCCATCCCACCTCACAGGTGTGCCACATCAGGATGCTGATCTGACATCATGAGTAGTGCACAGGTGTACCTCAGACTGCCCACAACAAAAGGCCACCCTGGAATGTGCAGTTTTGTCTCACAGCAAAATGCCACAGATGCCACAAGCAATGAGGGAGCGTGCAATTGGCATGCTGACAGCAGGAATGTCAACCAGATCTGTCGCCCGTGCATTGAATGTTCATTTCTCAACCATAAGCCGTCTCCACAGGCGTTTCAGAGAATATGGCAGCACATCCAACCGGCCTCACAACCGCAGACCTCGTGTAACCACACCAGCCCAGGACCTCCACATCCAGCAGGTTCACCTCCAAGATCGTCTGAGACCAGCCACCCAGACAGCTGCTGGAACAATTGGTTTGCACAACCAAACAATTTCTGCACAAACTGTCAGAAATCGTCTCAGGGACGCTCAACTGCATGCCCGTCGTCCTCATCGGGGTCTTGACCTGACTCCAGCTCGTCGCCGTAACAGACTTGTGTGGGCAAATGCTCACATTCGATGGCGTCTGGCACGTTGGAGAGGTGTGCGCTTCACGGATGAATCATGGTTCACATTGTTCAGGGCAGATGGCAGCTGAGAATGTCCCAGTTCTTGCATGGCCAGCATACTCACCGGACATGTCACCCATTGAGCATGTTCGGGATGTGCTTGACCGGCGTATACGACAGCATGTACCAGTTCCCACGAATATCCAACAACCTCGCACAGCCATTGAAGTGGAGTGGACCAACATTCCACAGGCCACAATTGACAATCTGATAGACTCCATGCGACGATGTGTTGCACTGCATGAGGCAAATGGTGGTCACACCAGATACTGACCGGTTCTGGGTCCCCAGACCCCCAATAGCGCAAAAAACTGCACATTCCAGGGTGGCCTTTTGTTGTGGGCAGTCTGAGGTACACCTGTGCACTACTCATGATGTCAGACCAGCATCCTGATGTGGCACACCTGTGAGGTGGGATGGATTATCTCAATATAGCAGATGTGCCCACTACCACACATTTGGACTGATTTGTGACCACTGTTTGGGAGGGATGGTTATATTGTGTATCTGGAATGAATTTTAGGTCTCTACGTCCATCCCATGGGGAATGGGAGCAAAAACAAAGGTGTTGCGTTTATATTTTTGTTCAGTGTATATACATATATACACAGACCTCACACAGAGACAGCAGCTACACTGTGTGTGGATGTGATCCACAGTCACAGCTGTGGGTTTCAGTCAGTGTGTCTCTAACTTCATGGTCACATTTCAAAGCTTATTGGAGCCAGAAGATGTTCAAGTAAAAGATTTATTGCTGTACCAGGATAACAGGAGGTTCATAAAGCTGTGTAATACTTCAGCTTTACATCATGCAGTAGTAGTTTATTAAACCCCCCAAAATATGACTATCCAGAGTTGGGACCAGGAAGCAGAGTTGCAGTCTTACACGCCTCTCTGCAGCTTCTCTCCTCCTGCTACCCCCCAAAAACCCATCTCCATAGAGACTGTGTCAGCTTCCAAACAGAAAAAAACAAACTAAAAACCAGCAACAAACAACTTAAACATAAACAGTCACAAAGAAAGAACAATACAGTATCCACATCTGAACCAAAGAGTAAAACAGTGAAATGTGGATTATTAAACATTAGGTCTCTCTCCTCCAAGTCTCTGTTAGTACATGTTAGTAAAAACATTTCTGCATTTTACCCATATTTTATTTTTAACTCAAAATCAAAGATTCCAGATTCTCCTACATGTTGGTTTTGAATCAGATAGGACGACAGATTTCAGGTGGCCCTGTGTCTTTCTCTATTACATTTGCCACTGTGTAACTCAAAGTTATTTAAGGACTAGTTTATTTCAATGGATGAGTTTACTGACTGACGCGCAGAAGAAATAGTTCTTTATGGAGCCTAGATGGTGTGAATGATGAGACCAAAGACTGCAATATCTTGTACCAAAAATATATTGAATAAATGGAGGAAAGGGGAAATGGAACAAAATAATTAACACAACACACAACATAAATGCCCACAATTAAATAATAAATCAATGCTGTGATCTTTCTGTGCAAAAGTCCTTTTTGGTCCTCTTCTTTTTAAAGTTCACTTTTAAGGTATTCCTCCTTAGAGTCCAGCTTCATACAAATGGGGAAATATGTCCGTAATCCAAAGACGGCTAAGTGGGGGAAAGAGGGGAAACAAAGAATGGTCCTACCGGCTCGCCACTTCAATATGAAGAAGATTAATTCAAAGGGAGGGAACAAAACCTGACCTGTAGGTCAGAAAAACGTCCAGTGGCACATCAAGTTCGATTCAGTTTACCGGTAAACAAATATATTTTTCTGCAAGCCTATGTAACAATGCAAATCATCATCAACCAATGTACAACAGTTAAATTATTAATTATCTTGGCTACGTAGCTTAATCTACACATTCCAGTAGCGTTCGCTACAAACAATACAAAAACAACAATAAAGGAAAACAACTGTCTAACAGACAGCATAGCCGAATTCAAGGCAACACATAACAATAATCATTCAATCGCACTTTGTTTCAAAGTAAGCCCATAAAAATAAATAAAAGTGTTCAAAAACAGCGGTTTTTGAGCCGGAGTTCTGCTCGCGGTGGGAACGCCGCCGCAAAAAGCCACTTTTTAATCGCGCAAACGATCGGCTGGTTACTGACAACCAAAAGGTTGTTTTTGGTAGATATTAAAGATCATGGGTGGGCGGGGCAAATGGAGCAGTTTTCTACAGTCGAGTAAAATTCCAGGAAAGAGCTGGGTGTGGCTTTCCTTTAAATCACATGATCAACAGCTTTAAGATGGAGGCAACTCGCTCAGTGTTTCCTGTTTCATTCTTAGACTGTGGCGATGGTAAGTAGCAGCTTTTCACTTGTTACCTGGCATCTTTTCAGCCACCAATGATAGTCATTGTATGTTATCAACATTTCACTAACTATGTTTTCTCTCATGTTTAAAATAGGCCGACCAAGAGCAAAATAGGTATGTCTGCAGACTCTGCTGTAGCCAAAGTTATCAGATCTCCTGTGTTTTTAAATCCCTAACTGCTCGATCATTATCATTTTAGAAGACAACAATTTCTCAAAGGAGGTTGAAAACTAATGCCTACAAGATTACCAAGAGGATGGTTCGGGGCTCTTACATGACTCCGGGAAGTCAACACTTGATGGATGAGGTGTGTTACCTTTGACACTTTTAAGACAGTCCTGTTTATCACTACTAACAATAAGCAAATATGTTTTCACTCAACAGATCCTTCACAGCATGTTGTTTCTGGGCAAAATCAACAACATCCCCTTTTCTCCAGAAGAAATCTTCCCTAATCCTTTTGTTTTGGGTTCTTTAATGAGAAGATATCCCAGGCCTTTTAAGTTGTATTCGACTCAGCTTCCCAGGCAAAGTCCCTTCTCCTGTGTGCTCGACATGGTAAGATAACTCTTCTCACATTGTCAGTCAATCTGACAAACTTCCAGTTTTTAGGAAAGTATAATGCAAAGTGCTTTTTTACTGAGAAATCCAAAGAAAATCCATACTGTACCTTATACTTCAACATATGCTTCTAGCTATACTTCTCCACCAAACACAGAGACTGCAGGAGAGCTGGAGACTTGCTTCAGAATTTGTTAGTTCTAAATAATGTCTAACAGACTCATTATTGGAGATGCTTACAGTCTTCAAGGCGTATATGATGCTGTCACTGTGTAGCTGCTGGATCTGTTAAGCTCAAAGACTCTAAATTCAGCGTGTTTTGACAGCCCGGCATAGCAAAATAGAAAAAAAAGGTCAATTAGCAAATTTAATTATAAATTAGTGAGAACAAAGATGGATTTTTGCTTATTGATTTAAAATTAAATAGATTTTTGTGACTTGTTTCACCCCCTATCTTAAAATGTCTAAATCAAAAGCATCCAATGGTCCTGCATAGTTAAACAAGTCAAGCAGCGAAACAAACGTGTTGATCAACTTTCTATGAAAAACAACTATATAATCAGGTGCAACACTTTGACCAGATCTGTAACTGTTTTCAGATCGTCCTGCAAAATAACTCAGAGAATGAAGAGCAAATAAAGCAGAGTCTGCAAGATCTCCTCACAGACTTGGACTTAGAAGAGAATAATAAAAAAACAGCTTTCGTCTCGTCCACCATCTGCATTTCTCAAAAATCCCAAACCAACAAATCAGAAAGGTACTGCAGAGTCTCCATGTCCACCAAAGGTCCTAACGCTGGGAAAATTATGATTGCTGCCTCCTGTCTTAGCAAATGGCATAAATATGTATCTGGTGCGGTGATGACCTATTATCCAAACACAGTCCAGAAAGATTACTTTGATGGAACAATTGAAGTACCTGGAAATATCAGGTGTGAGGCTTTTTGTCTCCGTGATGGTGCCAGAATGAAGCCTTGCAGATCATGTAAGAATTTGTTTGGCTTGAACACAGAAGACCTCAGAGAGTGGCCATATGGTAACTGCTGAAGCTGAGAGCCTGAGCAATTTGCTTGAAAATGAGAGAGAAGTTGAAACACATGTGGATGAATACTCAGCTGAAAAGGATAACAGGCAGAGAGCTGAGGATGAGGTTGGTAGGGTTCTTAGAACCGTGTTGCAAAGGATTCGGTTTAACTGGACAGGTGAATTTTACAACCCAGAACAAGAGTGAGATTTCATGAAATCATTTGCATTCATCATTCTGATAAATCAAAGATTCTCTGCTCTGACAGCATCTGTGTGGATTTTCTGTAATCACAGAGACGTGTATAAGCATGTTTACTTTCCATCTCCATGTAATTGTCACATTTAATAATTAAAACTGGCTTCTATGGGTTTTTGTTTGTTTGCTTACATATCTAGTGTTTAATGCAATATGAAGCATTATCAGACAGCATTTATTGGGAAGAATCCCATGTTTATACTGGTCTGTACCCAGGGTACACAGAAAATAAAAACACATGTTTTCTTATTATGATCCCAACTATAATTTACTTAAGCAAAAGCACTACATGTGTAGTTATAATATTTATAGCAGTTACTGTTGAGCTTTAAATTTATCATCTTAAATGTTTATATGCTGATTATATTGCTTTATATAAGAAAGGCCTAACTCTGAGTACACTCTGTGCCAAAAAGTGCTGACAGGAAACTGCATGCTTTTGCAGAAACGTGCTTTTGCAGCTAGAAAGTGAAGCTGATATATATCAGTTTTAATTAGTTTTTACCAACTGCTTGCTAGGGCAATCCCACGAGTTTGGTGTTTTTGTATTGAACATGATTCCAAGTGCTTTCTATAACACATAGCAGAGGTGCCACAACAAAGACTGAGAAGAGGACAGGAAGAGACAGTGAAAGAGATGCACTCCTTCGCCATTCATGTTAAAGCGTTGCATAGCTTTAATTTTAGAGAGTGTTGCATAACTTTAGTCATTTTTCTACCACAGGTGAAGCCAAGAATTGTGAAGCTCTCTTTTGGCCAAATACCAGAATCTGTAAGAAGAAGAAGAAACAAACAATCAAATAGGTCATTATTAAGAGGACAACAATCTCTTGATGATTATCCACAGTGTCTTTGATAACTCTGAGATACAAACTGTCAAGTATATACACATCCCAGCAAACAATAGCTGTGTTTGACTAAAGCGATTAATAACAAGGACAGAGCTACAATCACTACAGTCAAACATAAAGGGCTTAATCCTGAATCCAAGTCTGAGCTGTGATGCCGTTGGTGCTGAAAGCTGCTCAGATCCTGAAGCTGCACGTTTTGTCTCTCTCTAACCAAACCAGCAGCAAAAGAAGACACATTTCGCTTGACATAAACATTGTCATGAATTCCCTCTTACTTTTGCTGGTTTGCTTCCACCACCATTAAAACACACACAGAAAAACAACACAGCACAGCTCTCTGCCTCTCTCAGTGTACTTTAAGAACACCGTTTCCCATCTCAAATCTCTGTTTTTGGCATTATTCGCTTGCTTGTTATGAAGCAGTCTACCGTTGCTTACAGCCATTTTTTTTTAATGACTTCCGACAAGACAGCCTCATTTCTGCTGTTCAATACCAAATTTTATTTATTTTTTTCTAATTAAGTGAAACTGCAAAATGCTCTGCTGTGTCTCTATTAAAACCTCTTATTAAAACCTCTGAATCACTTCAGCAGCATCAGCCAATGTACATTTGTTGAGTCGTGGTTCTCGTCTGCTTTTGTTCTACTGCAGAATAATATTTTTAAGGTTATCTACTGTAAAAAGCTAGGCCAGGAAAATCTGCTTCATGGTTTTGTGTTTTATCCTCAGTTACTTTGACACAAAAGCATCTGCTGTGATGCTCACACCTCTGATGAAGTTTCACAAGTGTCAGTACTGATAAATGATCAGAATTATAATGTTTCTGACTCTCTGAGTAAGAATTAAATGGAATCTAATTGGGACCTTGTGAATTGGAATTGAACAGGTTCTAGAAATCAGTGATGATACTCAGCTCCAATACCCACCTATGATATTAGGCTGACGAACGCTGACTGGGTTTCATTTACCAGCTTTTTATGTTCTTCCTGCAGTTTCCTCCCCACATCACTCATCTTAACTTTTTTCCAGTCCTCCTCAGTCTAAACAGAACACACAACAATACAAAGAAAAGCTCAGGTGATTGATCTCTAACACTAGGCATCCCCAGTCTTATTCTTAGCAGTCTAACTTCTCACCATATCTTTGAAGGCCTCTCCATTGTAGTAGCGCTTGGATGCTGGATACTCTATCGTTTTGTCACATAGTTCCAGGAAACTGGAAGCCACCAGATGCAGCTCCTCTCCGTCATAGCCGTACAGCTTTTTGTCCTCACGCGTCATCAGCACAAGCTCGTCACATGGACATGAGGTGCCCTTTACCACACCAATAACCTGCATTTTTACAATCTCGGGAAGGTAGAATTTTCCCCAGGCGTTAACTTCATCATCATCCCCGTTGTATTTGGTGTTCTCAAGCTCTTCTATCCACAGGTCAGCACCACTTGGCTTCTTCAGGTGAACGCACATGCTTTTGTTTTTGGAAACAAAATCTTTCACCCATTTCAGGTACTTTTCACCTGGAAAGAAGCAGACAAGGAAATATGGATGAATGTAGAAGTGTTGGAAAAGACAAATAGCAAGGTTATCCTACAGCAGTTTGTGAAAATGTTGTATCTTGAAATAAGCAGGCAAAATGAGGATCTCACTTATCTCATATGTTCTGACTACCGACTTTCTTCAGTTAAAGGACAAAAAAAGGGCACACTGGAGGCTGACAGAGTGTGCAATGGTGGGAATCATTTTACAGAACTCACTAAAGTTTGTTTCTCCTGGAACAAGCTTTTTACACTTCGGCAAATGAAAATACTGTGTTAAACTAAAAAAGAGCACCAGACCAAGGTCTACAGTACTAACAGAAAAGCATGCCGTTACCTGTTGCCTGTCGACACAGCTGCTGATCTTCCTCACCAAAAAAATGAGGATCCCTGAAAGGAATAGAAAGGTTATGTTAAAATGAATGACTGTCACGGTGATCATGGGAAGCTCCAAAATATCACAATAGCTACGAAATCACAAAATGCAGTGTGATGTCTGTAAGCACCAAACATGACATCTCTGCAAATTCATCTTGAAATATGTAGGTACCTCACACGTACAGCTGCAGCCATCTCAGCCATTTATCACTGTGGCTGCCAAGTGGCTGCCACTTCACAAGCGCATGGCACAACATAGAAGAGCCACCTCCACAGGATAAGACTCAGCAGTCCATCTGCATCTTAAGGATAAAGGACACTCTTTCGAGGATGCCAATGTTCACATTTTGGACAGAGAGGACAGATGGTTTGAAAGAGGAGTGAAAGAAGCATCTATGTCAACTGTGAGCGACCATCTTTGAACAGAGGCGGGGTTTACGACACCAACTCTCTGCCATCTATAATCCAGTTTTGAGATCCTTCCCAGACGCCTTAACGCCCACTCACATCCTGGGCCATCTGACCTCAGGAATTCGCATGATAAGGTGGGGCCAGGTTTCACAATGAACACACCCGAAACTCTGGCTGATTGGGACCCACACCCAGTTTCAAACCTTGGCTCAGGTGATTAGAGGATCATCAGGGGGTCCTTTTGTCCCTCTGTGGGGGGTCACTCCCACTAGGTTTATATCTGGGACTCTCCACCATTTGACCTTAGAACTGAAGAAGCTTCTCGGATGAGAGGTGAAACGTCTTCAAGCAACTTAAAGAATTCCAGACGCTTTTCTTTGCAAGCTCCTTTGACTACGATGACCTGGATGACTGAGAACCTTCACAGACATAAGGTGAATGTGACAAACAAAGCGCCTTCTTGTTCTCTGTGATAATGTAAAGTTATTAATGAAAAAACAAACGAGTAAAAAACGGACTGGAAACATGTCTTCAATCAAAACTCGACAAAAACAAAGAAACAGCCTCACTTCTCTGCGACGCTCCCTAAAAATGACGTTACGTGTTACGTACCAGAGATTTCTATACAGCCCTTTATCAAGCCGAGAGAAAGTGACGCAAAACCCTCCAACTAATAACGACTAGCAGAGAGGCTCAGCTGAGTGTAGTTACCTGGTTTGCAGACGCATACAGACGTTTCCTGTCCTCTCGGACGCAGCTGTGATAGAACATGTGGTGCATTACCGCCACCAACTGGCTTGGAGTGAGGACCGGAAATCGCTCATGCCAAATCAAAAAAAAAAACATAAAGAAAGATTAAGTGAAGAGTTAAATGAATACATTAAATCAAGAAGAAAAAAACCCACCACCGGACATATACATCCTCATATCCTTCTGTACAAATGAGTTTGTTTTAGAAACTGAAAAAAGCCACAAAACCTTCACATCTAGAAATCCTTTGCAGTAAAACGTGTTTTTTGGCAGGTTCCACAGGTTTTGAATCAGTTTTCTTCTTTATTCCTGATAATTTTGACAATGAAAAAGAACATGTTCTATAGGGCTTTGGAGTTGACGTCACGCCGCAATGCATTGTGGGAGCGCGACACCATTTTTGAGGTCTACGAATCAAAACAAACACACTGTGTTGGAACGACGATTACAAGATGCTTAAAAGCAGCTCAAAAGAGAACGGACTGTATAGAGACCGATTGCGTCCAGAGGCGAAGCGGCGGTACTTGCAGAAAATAGCGTGCAGTGGAAATGTGGACCCGTATGAAATACGGCCGTGGAGTAGAAACCCTGAAGACGTAGCCTGATATATTTTCGTACCTTATCTGTGGAGTCAGCGCGTACAAGTCGTCATTCAAACAAAGGTAAGTCAGCTCAAGTACTGCGTGTGAAATGCGTTTGATTTCCCTGCAAACATTCACATTAGTGCAGCATAAATTCATTCATGAGGGGAAATTACAGTGAGAACATGTGGAGGCTGTTAGAGGGAGAAGATAGTGAGTTCAGTGCAGGGCTGTGCAGAGAGGTTTAAAGGGGCGGGTGCTCAAAGTTAAAAAGGGGCACATTGAACCAGGCTGAATAACAACAACACACATTCATCAAGAATCTAATATGGGAAGGGCAGGGCTGTGTTGGTCTGAGACTGTAGACATTAAAAAGTCCACAGGAGAGATGGTAGCTGATTAAACAAGTGTCATGAGATAATAACAAAATGCAAAGATTGGTGACAGCACTTGGAACCATAAGGCAACAAAAAACTATGTACGTAAAAAAAAAAAAAAAAAATATATATATATATATATATATATATATATATATATATATATATACACAGTGGGGCAAAAAAGTATTTAGTCAGCCACCGATTGTGCAAGTTCCCCCACTTAAAATGATGACAGAGGTCAGTAATTTGCACCAGAGGTACACTTCAACTGTGAGAGACAGAATGTGAAAAAATAATCCATGAATCCACATGGTAGGATTTGTAAAGAATTTATCCGTAAATCAGGGTGGAAAATAAGTATTTGGTCACCTCAAACATGGAAAATCTCTGGCTCTCACAGACCTGTAACGTCTTCTGTAAGAAGCTTTTCTGTCCCCCACTCGTTACCTGTATGAATGGCACCTGTTTGAACTCATCATCTGTATAAAAGACACCTGTCCACAGCCTCAAACAGTCAGACTCCAAACTCCGCCATGGCCAAGACCAAAGAGCTCTTGAAGGACACCAGGAAAAGTATTGTAGACCTGCACCAGACTGGGAAGAGTGAATCTACAATAGGCAAGCAGCTTGGTGTGAAGAAATCAACTGTGGGAGCAATCATCAGAAAATGGAAGACATACAAGACCACTGATAATCTCCCACGATCTGGGGCTCCACGCAAGATCTCATCCCGTGGGGTCAAAATGATCATGAGAACGGTGAGCAAAGATCCCAGAACCACACGGGGGGACCTGGTGAATGACCTGCAGAGAGCTGGGACCAAAGTAACAAAGGTCACCATCAGTAACACACTACAACGGCAGGGAATCAAATCCCGCAGTGCCAGACGTGTTCCGCTGCTGAAGCCAGTGCATGTCCAGGCCCGTCTGAAGTTTGCCAGAGAGCACATGGATGATACAGCAGAGGATTGGGAGAATGTCATGTGGTCAGATGAAACCAAAGTAGAACTTTTTGGTATAAACTCAACTCGTCGTGTTTGGAGGAAGAAGAATACTGAGTTGCATCCCAAGAACACCATACCTACTGTGAAGCATGGGGGTGGAAACATCATGCTATGGGGCTGTTTTTCTGCCAAGGGGACAGGACGACTGATCCGTGTTAAGGACAGAATGAATGGGGCCATGTATCGTGAGATTTTGAGCCAAAACCTCCTTCCATCAGTGAGAACTTTGAAGATGAAACGAGGCTGGGTCTTCCAACATGACAATGATCCAAAACACACCGCCCGGGCAACAAAGGAGTGGCTCCGTAAGAAGCATTTGAAAGTCCTGGAGTGGCCTAGCCAGTCTCCAGACCTCAACCCCATAGAAAATCTGTGGCGGGAGTTGAAAGTCCGTGTTGCTCGGCGACAGCCCCAAAACATCACTGCTCTTGAGAAGATCTGCATGGAGGAATGGGCCAAAATACCAGCTACTGTGTGTGCAAACCTGGTAAAGACCTATAGTAAACGTTTGACCTCTGTTATTGCCAACAAAGCTTATGTTACAAAGTATTGAGTTGTATTTTTGTTATTGACCAAATACTTATTTTCCACCCTGATTTACAAATAAATTCTTTACAAATCCTACCATGTGGATTCATGGATTTTTTTTTCACATTCTGTCTCTCACAGTTGAAGTGTACCTCTGGTGCAAATTACTGACCTCTGTCATCATTTTAAGTGGGGGAACTTGCACAATCGGTGGCTGACTAAATACTTTTTTGCCCCACTGTACATGTCGCTCTGGAGTGGATCTCATCTTAAAGGATCCAGCCATTTCAGAACTGCGAAGATCCAGACACATCCTTGATAGTCTTTTACCACCTGCAGCGGACATAATCAAGCACCTTAACCCCGACCTACCAGCAGAGACTTATATTCAACATCTTGATTCTGCTTATGGAATTGTACAGGACGGGGAAGAACTTTATGCAAAGTTCATGGACACGCTGCAGAACTCGGGTGAGAAGCCATCCGGCTACCTACAGCGACTTCAGGTGGCCCTGAGTTTAGCTGTTAAGCAGGGAGGGGTCAAGCAGGGTGAAGTGAACAGGCACCTGCTCAGCCAAATCTGTAGGGGATGTTGGGATAGTAACCTTATCTCTGAGCTCCAGCTGAAGCAGAGAAAATCCAACCCACCTTCTTTTGCAGAACTGTTACTCCTATTAAGAACTGAAGAAGACAGAGAAGCTAGCAAAACTCTGAGGATGAAGCAACATCTGGGAACACCAAGACACAGAGTTGCAGCTCAAGCTCAGTTCGCAGTAGAAGAAGAAAAGGGGGTCTGTGCTGCGTTGTCCACTCTCACCCAGCAGATGGCGGAGATACAAAAGCAACTTGCCGCCTTAACTGCCTCCCAGTCTCACCAGCTCTGTACTCCTGCTCCTAAGCAGCACCAGAAGCAAAGAACGGATACACAGGGGAATATATCACCTAACCCCAAGCCTGGTTTCTGTTTCAGGTGTGGGGAAGATGGACACATTAGACCACAGTGTGAGAACAGACCCAATCCCGCATTGGTCAATACAAAACGCAAACAGTTCAGTGAAAGGAAACCAAAATGGCAGAAGTGGAATTCATCAACTGGACATTTAAACTAGATACCGTTCCTGTAATGGGACGTACAGGAACTGTGCAGGACCCACATTGTCCCGCAAAGGAGGAAAGGAACAAGGAGGAAATTGTTCACTGTGTAGACCTACACACTTGTCTGAAGGCAACCACAATGCTACCTCATGGGTTAGTTGGGTCAAGATGCACAACAGAGGTGACCCTAGCAGGCCATCCACAGAAATGCCTGCTTGATACAGGATCACAGGTTACTACAATATCTGTATCCTTTTACAACAATCATCTTCATGAACAACAAATTCAACCACTCCGTGATCTTCTCCAGGTGGAAGGTGCTGCGGGTCAAACCATTCCATATCTTGGATACATTGAGATTTCTGTCAAGTTCCCCAGAGATTTTGTTGGTGAAGAATATGAAGTAACAACATTGGCTCTAGTTGTTCCGGACGTACACCCTGACGTCCCCGCTACTGTGCTAATTGGGATGAACACCCTGGAACCCCTGTATGAACAGCATCTTAACCAGCATCCGAGCTATCAGCCTAGCACTCATGGGTACAGAGCGGTGTTGAAAACACTACAGCTGTCACACAAGCAGAAGGAGAATGGCAGCATTGGGAATGTGAGGCTACTAAGCAAAGCTCCAGTGCGTGTTCCGGCCGGCCGCACTATTGTCATCCAGGGCTCTGCCAAAGTTTCCACCCCATTGTTTAGCCAGAGTGTTCTCCTACAGCATCCTGCTTCCACCTTACCTGGGGGTTTGTGCGTCAGCAGTTGTCTCATCAACTTCCCAGTTCTTTCTCCATACAAGGTTCCTGTGGTTATTACGAATGAGTTGGAGCAAGATACCTTCATTCCACCTCACAGTGTCATTGCGGATTTGGAAACCTACCACTGTATCTTGTCTGAACACCGCGTGACCCATCTTCCAGTCAGGAACACTATCACCAGCCTGAATTTTGATTTTGGTGATTCCCCACTGTCACCTGAATGGAGGACGCGAGTCATAGGCAAGCTGAATGACATCTCGGAGGTCTTTTCGCATCATGACTTGGATTTTGGATGTACATCAGCTGTCAAACATCATATTCCACTCCATGACAATACATCGCTCAAGCAACGTGCCCGGCCAATCCATCCACAAGATTTCGAAGCTGTCCGCCGTCACCTGCGTGAGCTTCTGGAAGCCGGCATTATAAGGGAATCATCGTCTCCTTTTGCTTCGCCTATCGTGGTGGTCAGGAAGAAGAACGGTGAGGTCCGGCTGTGCATAGACTACCGGAAACTAAACCTTCAAACTATCAAGGATGCATACCCCTTACCTAATTTGGAGGAATCCTTTTCAGCACTCACTGGTTCTAAGTGGTTTTCAGTACTCGACCTGAAGTCCGGTTGCTACCAGATCCAGATGGAGGAGGAAGACAAGGCAAAGACTGCTTTTGTGACTCCTCTTGGGTTCTGGGAGTTTAACCAAATGCCTCAAGGTGTTACCAACGCCCCAAGCACCTTTCAGCAAATGATGGAGCGATGCATGGGGGACCTTCACCTAAAGGAAGTGCTCGTTTTCCTGGATGACTTAATCATCTATTCGGACACTCTTGAGGAAGACGAACGAAGGCTGCTGAGAGTCCTGAACCGGTTGAAGGAATATGGGCTGAAACTGGCACCGGAGAAATGTCGATTCTTCCAAAAGTCTGTAAAGTACTTGGGTCATATTGTCTCTGAGGAAGGAGTTCAAACAGACCCCGAGAAGATAGAGACCATCAAGACATGGCCGGTTCCACAGACTTTGAAACAATTGAGGTCTTTTCTGGGTTTCGCTGGTTATTACCGCCGGTTTATAAAAGACTATTCCGTCATTGCCAAACCCCTCAATGACCTGACTCGTGGATATTCTCCAGTTCAAAGATCAAAGACCCTGAAAGCTCGCAAGACATCCACACACGGGCCAAATCAACCCTTCGGTGAGAGGTGGAATACCAACTGTCAAGTTGCATTTGAGACCCTGATTGAGAAGCTTACAACTGCCCCGGTCCTTGGGTTTGCAGACCCGTCTCGCCCATACATTCTGCACACCGATGCGAGTGTGACCGGACTTGGAGCTGTGTTGTATCAAGAGCAAGAGGAGAAACTCTGGGTTATAGCTTATGCTAGCCGCGGATTGTCACAGAGTGAGAGCCGTTATGCAGCCCACAAGTTGGAATTCCTCGCCCTTAAGTGGAGTGTGACCGAGAAATTCCAAGATTACCTGTACGGGGCAGATTTTACAGTGGTGACGGACAGTAATCCACTGACCTACGTTTTGACAACAGCTAAACTGGACGCTACTGGACACCGTTGGTTGGCTGCATTGTCAACGTACTCTTTTAAACTTCTGTACAGAGCTGGCAAACAGAATTGTGACACTGATGCGCTTTCGCGGCGACCTTACTCCTGCTCCAATGATGAAGTTTCTAATGACCATGAACTCATTCGTCAGTTCATTTCTCAACACACAGCTGATTCTGATGTCCTCCCAGAAGAGACTGTGAGAGCAATCTGCCAAAGTCATTTGGTCAGAGCCACACGGCCGGGTGACTGCGGTGAGGTTGGCTTCACACTTGTCGAGTCTTTGTCAGTTCAAATGGATACCATCCCTGACAGTTACTGTTCCGAGGACTGTCATCAGCTGCCTGTCGTTTCTACTCTTAACATCAAAGAGAAACAACACTCAGATCCCTGCATTCGAGAGCTTATTCACCAGCTTGAGACGGGGGAGAGGGTTCCACCAACAGCAAGAGCTGAGCTCCCTGAACTTCCGTTCCTGCTCAGAGAATGGTCCAGGTTGGAGCTGGTGGATGGAGTGCTGTACAGGAGGAGACGGGACAATGGAGACCTTTCATACCAGCTTGTCCTTCCAGAGGAGTTGCGACCATCAGTCCTGAAAAGCCTCCATGAGGATATGGGCCATATGGGGATTGAACGTACACTTGACCTTGTCCATACGAGATTCTACTGGCCCAAAATGGCAAAGGATGTTGAGCAGAAGATTAAGACTTGTGGCCGCTGTGTGCGCCGAAAAGCCCTGCCGGAAAAAGCTGCTCCACTTGTCAGCATAAAAACATCTCGACCCCTTGAGCTTTTGTGTATGGATTTTCTTGCTCTTGAGCCTGACACTAGTGGCACTCGTGATATCTTAGTCCTGACGGACCATTTCACTAAATTCGCTGTTGCCATTCCAACACCCAATCAAAAGGCAAGAACTGTGGTGAAGTGTCTATGGGAGAATTATATCATTTATTATGGCATTCCTGAGCGAATCCATACCGACCAAGGGCAAGATTTTGAGTCAAGACTAATAAAAGAATTGTGTGAGTTTGCAGGCATTCAGAAGAGCCGTACAACCCCTTACCATCCGAGGGGAAATCCAGTGGAGCGATTCAACAGGACGTTGCTGGCAATGTTGGGGACCTTGGAGACAAAACAAAAAACAAGGTGGAAAGAGCATGTGAAACCGCTGGTTCACGCCTATAATTGTACCAGGAACGAGGTTACAGGGTTTACTCCTTACAAACTCATGTTCGGTAGAACACCTCGTCTACCTGTGGACCTGGCGTTCAATCTGCCACTGCGGGAATCCAAGCAAAAGAGTCACTCACAGTACATTAAGTCACTCAAATCGAGATTGGAGGAAAGTTTCAGTATTGCCTCCAGTAACGCTACAAAGGCTGCCGACCGAAATAAGAAACGCTTTGACAACCGTGTGATACCATCAGCATTGGAACCAGGTGATCGTGTGCTTGTGAGGAATGTCCGCCTTCGAGGGAAGCATAAACTTTCAGATAAATGGGAGGAAGAAGTTTATGTGGTTGTCCATCGGGCTGGGGACCTCCCGGTCTACAAGGTAAAACCTGAGAACAGCAATGGACCTATGCGGACCCTTCACCGCGACCTCCTCCTTCCATGCGGCTTCCTCACGGGCAGTGAGATTAACTTGGAATTACCAGAGCAATCACTTCCTCATAGACCAAGAACTCGGCAGCAGAACCCGGATTTAAATTCCCTCACAGAACCTCTGGTTGAGGATGAGGACACAGGAAGCTTGGTTTCATTGTATGTTAATCCTCCAACGTTGCACTTCACTGTGGAAAAACAGAATCAATTTCCAGATTCATCTGACGGTGGGAGCCTAGGACCACTGATTTTGGATCCTTCAGTTGAAGTGGAAGTGCAAGGAGAACCAGCCTCTGTGTCCAGTGTTCTTCCTCCAGCAGTGGAGTCTGGTGGTGAGCAATCTGACTCTGATGTGGAAGACATCCTACTTGAACTTGTTGAAAGTCACCCTAAAAACAGAAATGGCTTACCTGAAAACTTACCTGGAAATGGAGACATACTTGTCAACATTCCTGTCGTTGCTGTTGAAGATTCTCCTGAAGAGTCTAGTGTTATTGAGCAGGACACTGACATAAGTGACGGGCTAAGACGTTCACAACGACAAAGAGCACCACCTGATCGACTTCACTATTTCACTCGTGGTAATCCTCTGATTTCCGTGGTCCAAACGATGTTGCATAGTCTTTCCGATGCATTGGGCCATAATGCTAGCCGTCCTTCGTCTGTTCACGTTGTCTAGCGTTTAACATGCGACGGGACGTGCATGGTTAAGGCGGGGAGGATGTAACCCACATAAAAATAAAAAGAACTGCGTCTATAACTAAATTGGAATCTTAAATTCCAACCGGAGCGTGTCCGTGAAGGCATCGTGACGCGTCATGACCAATCCTATTCGCGAGGCACTATTATATGCTGATAGGTTTGTATTGTTGATTGTCATTTATGCTTAGAAATATTTACTCATATATGCTTAGAAGTATATAATCATTGGTGGATTGAAAGAATGTCTCATCCTAAAGAGGTCTGTATTAACTCTGTGTAGCTGTAGAAGGGAGTGCATACATTCCTCAGAGTGTCCTTGGTATAAATCACATACTCCCTAGGAGAGTTTATCCTTGATTTATGGTATAGCAAGCGCATGTATATCTGTTTAAATATAAGAGCCTTTTGTTAGATGGACCTAGACATCCTGGCACCAGCTTTGGGGAGTCTTCACAGGGTCACATCTTGACCACACACACACACACACACACACACACACACACACACACACACACACACACACACACACACACAAGCAAGGTACTCTTTGTGTGTATGTAGACGTCATATGTTAATGAACCTATGCATATTCATGTAACCTCAATAAAAGGGCAGCGGTACGGGAGAACGGACGAGAGCAACTGGGGCCAAGCGAAGGAACGGCGTTTGTCCGGTTCTCTCCCGTGCACGAGTAACATGAAGAAATTCGCCTACTTCGTGTCTTGCTTTGCGGTGTAATTATATTGTCTTCAACGTTCCAGCGAATAGGTTTATGCTACAAACCTATCATATGCCTTCGAAACGACGCGGGGGAGAGGCGTTAGCGGATGGAAGCAACAGGTACGTGGGGCGAGCGCTTTTCGCTGTTTACTATCTTGGCTTGGCTTTGAATTAATTGTGGATTGCGTTCAACAGTACTTTGATACCGCCGTGGGTAGATGTGTGGGGGGCTCGTATGTGACATCGCACGTAGTGAATGGTGAGTTGAGTCTGAATGTCTGTTTGTATTTGTAACCTGTATCAGTATGCCAGTGCTATTAGATGATGGGATAGCTAAGGCTGAGGCCTACTACATTACTACTACTCTCACTCTACGTGGCTGTAGTCTTGTTATTAGAGATTGTCATTTATTTTAATTTATTACAATGGTTGTATTTGTTGTATATTGGTATTTTCTCATGAACTTTATTGTGTACACTGGAACTAAAGCTAGCTTGGGAAATTTAGATGAATTTTGCTAATAGTGGTCCTGTGATTATAGTGCAGGCTAGTGGTGCCCTGGAGAGACCACAGCGACACCACTACTTTGGATGGCGAGCTAGGCCCAACGAGCCAGAACCCCAGCTACAACTTTCTGCGGTCTGGTAGGAGGCTGCTGCGGCCTACACTCTCCTCTCTTGGTTTTCAGTCCCCTAAATCTCACTTCCGAGATTTCCGTCTTGGAATCTTAGTGCTGATCATCATACTTCAAATTTCAACCTGTCTAGACTGTCATACGCGTTGGACTTCTATCAATCATGAAATAAACTTTATGGACATTGTTTGCCAGAGGTTGGACGAGGTTGCTGCACCGCTGTGCAGCGGATATTTTACAAGCTTGAATTGTTTTATCTTTTCCCTGTCTGCAGAATTTGTAAATATTGGTATTTGGTAATTGCACTTTATTTTCACTATAAATAATAACTGTAATCACAATATCTGTGGTTGTATGTTTATTGTACTTCACTCACCTCCTAGAGCCGAATCTGATATCTTCTGAATTAGCCCAACTACTCATAACCAACTTAAAATATTTTAGCTTATGTACTTCCTACACTTGTTTCACCCTGCTATAAATAATAAACGACTACTGCAGCTCGGTGTGAGTCCTCTCTGAGCCCTCACCCGTGCAGCACGTTAACCGTCTCCAAGTGTCTCAGTGTTGTTTATTCACCTAACTGTTTGATAACTGTAAATCTCTGACAACAGTTTATTTATACCATCTTCACGTGAACACATTCAAGAACATAACAGATGAAGAAACATTAAAAACTTCCACACTACATGAAGCAAGAAAAATAGTTTATTCCTTTATGTAGAAAAAACAGAAACATCAAACATCTCCAAGACTCTCTTTGAAAGAACTAAAAACCTTTGTTCTCATGGTCCAATCATGAGTGAACTCCCCGATGAAGCCTTGTGTGCTAAAACATGTCAGAGTTTTAAAGGTTAAACATGAGTTTCCAAAACTTTTGCTGGAGAACAATGAACTATTTGACCGAGTTTCAATCATTTACAGACGAGCAAATCCAGGACAGAGAAAAAAGGACAAAACTGACTCAGTAAAACAACAGAAAAGAAGATCCCATGTAGATCTGTATTATGTAGAAGTTCAGCCCAGCAACCAGTTCAGTTCAACACAAGTTTAAATGATTCTATCTGAACTCTGTGGAGCCTGATCTCAAGCTTTTTGAGTCTGACACAGAAACCAGAGGATCTTTCTGTGTCTTCAGATTCACTGTGATCCAGTGATGGGAGTGATTTCAGCCCTGAGTGATCGCGCTGATGTTTGCACAGAGCAGACAATGAGGTGAATGTTTGGGCACATTGGTAACAGTGAAACAGTTTATTAGTAACGTGGGATCGTTTGTGTCCAGAGTATGAACTGAGATTCCTGAAGCTCTTGTCACACTGGTCACAGCTGTAGTTTCCTTCCATGTGTGCACGTACGTGTGTATTTTGGCTCCATCTCTGGCTGAAAGTTTTTCCACAGATGTCACAGCTGTATGGCTTAACTCCAGAGTGGGTAACTAGATGCCTCTGTAAGCTGCTACTGTGAGTAAAAGCTCTGCCACACTGATCACAGCTGTACGCTTTAACTCCACTGTGGATGAGTTGGTGTTTTTTTAGGGAATCCTTCAAGGAAAAAGACTTTCCACACAAGTCACAGCTGAACGGTCTCTCTCCAGTGTGGATGACCTGATGCTGTTTTAGTTTATCCCTCACAGTAAAACCCTTCCCACACTCGTCACAGCTGTATGGCTTAATTCCAGAGTGGGTAAGTAGATGCCTCTGTAAGTTGCTACTGCGAGTAAAAGTTCTGCCACACTGATCACAGCTGTATGGCTTAATTCCAGAGTGGGTAACTAGATGACTCTGTAAGTGGCTACTGCGAGTAAAAGCTCTGCCACACTGATCACAGCTGTACGCTTTAACTCCACTGTGGATGAGTTGGTGTTTTTTTAGGGAACCCTTCAAGGAAAAAGACTTTCCACACATGTCACAGCTGAACGGTCTCTCTCCAGTGTGGATGACCTGATGCTGTTTTAGTTTATCCCTCACAGTAAAACCCTTCCCACACTCGTCACAGCTGTATGGCTTAATTCCAGAGTGGGTAACAAGATGACTCTGTAAGCTGCTACTTTGAGTAAAAGCTCTGCCACACTGATCACAGCTGTACGCTTTAACTCCACTGTGGATGAGTTGGTGTTTTTTTAGGGAACGCATCCAGGAAAAAGACTTTCCACACTGTTCACAGCTGAACGGTCTCTCTCCAGTGTGGATGACCTGATGCTGTTTTAGTAAAGCCCTCACAGTAAAACCCTTCCCACACTCGTCACAGGTGTGTTTTTTCTCTCCCTTTCTTCTGTGAGGTTTGTCGGCCTCCTGAGAGCGCTGACTTCTGGCTCCATGTTGGTCCTGCAGTGACAGAGATACAAACAGAGGCAGTGAGTGAAATGCAGTCGTGGAACAAACTCAACCTTCAAACTCCATTAACACTAGTTTTAAACCTGAAGGTGGAGCGTGGCACCAAACACCTTAAAGGTCTCTTATCCCCACCTGCTGGTAGTTCTAACACATTACATCCAACCTGCTGTTAAAGATAATTCATGACTGTTCAAACACTAAAATCATGCCCATCCCTCCTGATTGCACACACACACACACACACACACACACACACACACACACACACACACACACACACACACACTTTTATAATTTAGATTATTTTGTTGTTTCCTATTACATATTTCTATAATTTGTATAGATTTATACAGAATTATTCAGTGATAATAAATCCTATGTTTGTTTATTCTAAAGGAACCCCGTTAGCTTCCACAACAGATGTTGCTCGTCTTCCGTCAAATACTCACATAAAATATTACACAATAAAGTGGATTCAAGATATCCACATAATTTCACTCTTACATCCACAGTGAGGTTTCACAATTGTTCAAATATAAGCAATCAATAATAATAATAATATCAATAACATTGAGGCACATTACACAAATTTCAAAAACAAATCATGTCTTACAATATTTACAACAACTAAAAGCTCTGTAAATCGGCTTTTAAGTGTTCATTGAAGTTTTGAATAATTCTCTAATTTTTTAAGGCAACTTATTCCACTTAAAAGTTGCTCTAAATGTAACAGTTTTACAAAACGTTACTTTTAACTCGAGCATTTACTAAATTGCAGCTTGTTGAAAACTGTGTAATATGATGATGTATTTCATCTGGATACTGCAGCTGAGCAGAATAAATGTGGTGTGTTTAACAGAATTGCTTTCTTTAGAACTACAAGTAAGCCATAGAATATTTTAGCCTGTACAGGAAGCCAAGAAAGGTTATTATGTATTTTATCAATATTAGTATAGTATGAACATCTTCACACTAATCTGGACGCCTTATTCTGGACTAACTGAAGTCTGTTAAGATCTGTCTTATTAGCTGCTGACCAAATGATTGAACAATACTCCAGATGAGACATTACTAGTGCATTAATGACATCTTTCATAATGAAGAAGTGATACACAAAGAGCATTTCATAGCCATAGCTATGCCTTGTCGGCAGAGTTATGTGACATTAGTGATGTTTGTACTTTCAGCGTTAACTTGGTTTTAAAGCCTTTAAAATATACGCCGTTCAATAGTCGACCTTAATCTGACAGAGAATGTGATGATTTTGTGGATAATTAAAGTCAGTCATATATCCACAAACACAACAAGCTGAAAGTCAGTGATGCTGCTCGGTTTGCAGTCCTGAACATCACGGCACAAGCAGGATTCACTGCCCTGTTAATGTTAGCTGTGTTATATTGCTGCCTCTGTTCGGTGGTGTCGAGCCAAACGCACTTTAACGTGTGTTTGAACGAGCTGACGGTTCACTCGTTAAGCTGAAAGAAAGATGCTTTAATCACAGCAGTCACACATGTGTCCACTGCACCATCTGGAACTCTTCTTGTTTACACTCGTAATAACACAAACACTAAATCCTGCTTCTCTGGTGCTGTTGTGTAGCAGTGTGTACACCTGAGACTGTCACCTGTCATGCACACAGGTGTACACATGGGTATTCACAGACGCGGACTACAGCTTTCTTGGCTGCTACCTCAAAGCACACTGTGCGCTGTCTATCTTGAGTGTTGCACAATATCGTTTATTATTTAGTAACTATTGATATCTATGGCTAGCTAGTTTATTGTGATGGTGCTTTTTTTTCTATTATTATGTTGCTCTTTGTTGTTTGCGGTCTCCTCTGTGTTTTTTTTTTCTCCATACAGGTGACCCAGGAGTTTTTTTTTGTTTTTGGTTTTTTTTGTTTGTTTTTTTTCTCTCTTCCCCCCCTTCTCACCGTCTTTTCTCCCCTTTGGTTTTCTTTCTTTGTCTCCCCCTCTTTCTTTCATTCTTTCCCCCTGTCCTATCCCACAGTTATGTCTGTCCCGTTTGCAACTGAAAATAAAATAAATTCATAATTATAATAAAGGTCAATCAAATGGACCAATATGGCAAGGCCATGATGATCCACTTGGTAAAATAAATCCGCTTGGCATCTTTCTTGGCCTCAAGACAACAATTCTGATGGCTATAGATCCAAACGGGACACAAAAAAAAAAAAAAAAAAAAAAAAAAGAGACTGTCACCTGTCTGTCTGTCCTGCACTCTCTCTCGGTTTCTTTCTCTCTGATTGTGGAATAAAAGTATGAACATGTGTTTATAAGTTACACTTGTGTTTGAATCCTGCAGCTTATCACACATTTGATTTCCATGTGTGACGACTGCAAGTGTCCAGAGTGAGGACAGACTGAGGGAGCCACTGCTGCACATCATCTGTGAGGCTTTGCAGCCCTGATGATCCACCAGGACAAACTCAGCAGTGTGTGAGGAAGAGGAGGAGGAAGAGCCAGCAGCAGCTGACAGATGGAGGGAATAGACAGACTGTTCCCTGTTTGTGAAGGACTGCTAGGAAAGTTTAACATAACTGTCTGTGCTGAATCAGTCTTATTAGGTAATGTTCAAATAATGTGATCATCCCAGTGTTTTCAGTGTGGGAGAAAGTACTCAGAGTACTCAGGGCCTTCAAGTTACACACTATGAAAGGCAGCAACAAGTTTAATGTTCAGAAACCTAAAGTCTGTATCAGCAGCAGGATGGAGCTAAAAATAAATGTTGGTTTCAGTTCTATGAAGCTTTGAGTATTTTGGATCAGTAGCTGCTGTGTTTGTTGCATCATATTGCTGTAACTGTTTATATGCTTTATATATTCTGAGCTAAGTTGATCTATAGTGTTACATCATATTCTATAAGGATGTTATGTGTTTGTAGACTTTCTGCCCAGTTTGACCCATTTAGCAGAAGTCAGCCTGTTTAAGGCTCTGATATCTATTCTGTGTGACTTACAGCAGTTATGACATGGTCTGATTTTCTCACCCATCCATCCATCCATCTTCATCCGCTTTATCCGGGGCCGGGTCGCGGGGGCAGCAGCCTAAGCAAAGAGGCCCAGACCTCCCTCTCCCCAGCCACCTCCTCCAGCTTGTCCGGTGGAATACCAAGGCGTTCCCAGGCCAGCCGAGAGATATAATCTCTCCAGCGTGTCCTGGGTCTGCCCCGGGGCCTCCTCCCGGTGGGACATGCCTGGAACACCTCGCCCAGGAGGCGCCCAGGGGGCATCCTTGTCAGATGCCCGAACCACCTCAGCTGGCTCCTTTCGATGTGGAGCAGCAGCTGCTCTACTCTGAGCCCCTCCCGGATGGCCGAACTTCTCACCCTATCTCTAAGGGAGAGGCCAGCCACCCTTCGGAGGAAGCTCATTTCCGCCGCTTGTATCCGCGATCTCGTTCTTTCGGTCACTACCCACAGCTCGTGGCCATAGGTGAGGGTAGGGACGTAGATCGACCGGTAAATTGAGAGCTTCGCTTTTACACTCAGCTCCCTCTTCACCAAGACTGACCAGTGCAGCGTCCGCATTGCTGCAGCTGCAGCCCCAATCCGTCTGTCGATCTCCGGCTCCCTTCTCCCATCACTCGCGAACAAGACCCCGAGATACTTGAACTCCTCCACTTGGGGCAGGAACTCATCCCCGACCCGGAGTGGGCACTCCACCCTTTTCCGGCTGAGAACCATGGCCTCAGATTTGGAGGTGCTGATCCTCATTCCCGCTGCTTCACACTCGGCTGCGAACCGTTCCAGTGCGAGCTGGAGGCCCTCACCCGATGAAGCCAACAGAACCACATCATCTGCAAAATTTTTTCTCACCCAATAAAGGAATATTTCATATATCAGTCTACTCTTCATTCTATCAGACACAGTTATCACAGCTCCTACATTTGCTTTTTACACATATATGTAAGCATTGAGCCACATTTAGTACCAACATATTAAATGAACAATATTTGTCTCTTATATATGATACATCTGTATACACACTGTCACAGATACTTGTCTGTGAGTGAAGTGATTAATATAATAACTATAATATTGGCCATATTATATTTACATTACCACAGTGAGATGACTTTAGTCTCATGAACAACATCAGCTAATTGTTATTTACAGCTAATCTTAAACGACTGTTCAGCACAGAAATGAAGCCCAACAATCATGTTTCACAGTCCTGTGGTCTCAGCCTCAGATACTCATCAAATCACACAGAGCTCATGTAGAAACAAATGAACTAAATATGTTCTCCTTCATTTCTGTCAAACAAAGCTGTATGAAACGTTTCCAGCTGTTAGTATCATGGTTGCTAGGCAACCTGGGCAGCGCGACGGAGGATAGACGTCCCATTTCACGAGCCTACGAGCCTCGCACTTCGGCCTTAGCGGTCTTTGAGTACGCGGCCCTTGAGGACTTTAAAGCTGCAGAACCTGAATCGGGATACAGCCATGATGATCTCCAGCCTCGTGCTCGCCAACATTCTCACCTGAGTTAAGAAGACGATCACTGAAATGGTCTCAGCAGGTCCTTTGATGACAGCAATGAAATGCAGTGGTAAGGCTTTTTGGGGATTAAGTTCGTTTTCATGGCAAAGAAGGACGATGCAGTTCATCTGATCACTCCTCATAACATTCTGGAGTGCAGGCAAAATGCTATTATAAAAACGTAAGCAGCAACTTCTCCAGGTTCCAATATTTATGCAATTCTCAAACCTTTTGGCCACGACTGTATAACCTCTTCTGAAGTTTAGTGGATATTATACATGGTTATGCTCAGGATGTGTCGGCCAGTTTCCACTGGAAACGCCTTTTGGTTAAACTGTCAGCGAGGAATTTGCATTTGCACTGTTACATTTTTATATAACTTTAATGCACATAAACAACAGCTGCTTGTTTCAGTGAAAATACATTGATGGGTTTTTAAAAAGTTGTGCAGCTGTAAAGTATTTTGTCTGGTGTCAATTCTATCGTCAGCTACATTGTTATGGCAAATGTTCAAATGTATATGGTGATAAATATCTTTGGTCATATGGTCCTGCTCTGTCTGTCACCTTCTGTGTTGAGCTCATTGTTTCCTCTGTAGTGGCTGAGCTGAGTCCAAGTAGCTGAAAATGTTCCTCTGCTGCTCCGTCAGACTCTCCTCCTCCTGCTGATCAGCTGGGACACAAAACAGATCTTTGTTAGGCTCCGCACTGCACTGAAGAGTCAAAGTGTCTCATATGTTCATCTGACAAGTAAAAGAACACATTTTTGTTTCCCGAGGTGGGCAACTTGTTGGAAACAAACACAAAAGCTTTGAGCACTGATACCTGCCATTGCTGCCATTGAAAGATGCAACGCCAGCAATGTGGATTGTCAAGACTCAAACCAATCATCAAGCAAAGACAACAGGGATCAAATGTACCGCATTTTGATCCGGGACGTACTCTGCATGAAAACAAGCGCTCACTCTTCCTGCTCAACAAATGACAAGGGCGGAGCCTTATACCACGTGATACAGAAGCTGTGCCGTGTGTAGGGCTGAACGATTATGGAAAATAATCTAATTGCAATTTTTTCCCCCAATATTGCGATGCGATATGCGATTATTTTTTAAGGTCTTTGTCTTCTGTATTATTAAACAAAGACAAGCAATACATCATATAGTATGGCCAATACTATATTACATTAATTTTAAACTGTTCTTTCCTGGAAGACAGACCTCTGTTATGATGACATGAGGTGATGCATGAATTGATGACTGACATTTTTATTTAACTTCTTCAATCACAACAGTATATTTGAACATACACAATAGTTTATTTTTAGCTTACAAACATCTGAGCATAAAGTGCTGACAAGGAACCCTGGTGTAAACATTAAAATGAAAGTCAGTACAATGTGCAGATTGCAGAAATATACATAAAAAAAAAAATCAGTGGCTTTACCACACTCAGTTTTTCGACATCTGTGAACTACTAGACAGTCATTAAATTAAAAAATAATATTAAATAAATAAAACTAATAAATAAAAAATACACACATCTTACTGATCTCTGCAGTCAGTAACATTACACATAAAGTGCAAACATAATAGCAATTGTATAAACACACACACAAACACGCCTTTAAAGTTTAAAGGCGTGAAATTGGACGGTCTAGCCTTCTGAATCAGAAGGCTAGTTCTGATTAGCGTCACCGCTGTCTCGGTGGAGTTTAATAAACTCGGCCGTCTGCTTCTTGCTATCTAAAATATAACCAGACACTGGTGTAAATTCTCGACTGTCTCATACTTCTGTTTAATAAGTCTTCTGTTTGACGTTTAGTCAGCTGTGTGAAAACCAAGGAGGAACCCACCCGGGGGATTAATAAAGTTTTATTTTATCTAATCTAATAACTTTAATCTCAGCCAAACCGATTTACTCACGAACAAACAAAACACTGAAAAAAGCCCAACAATAACATTTTTAGGTTGTCTAAGTGACTTATATATTACGTTTAACCCGAGCAGCGAAACTCCGCGGTGATCTGAAAATGATGTGCCGGGAGTTGTGCCGTTCTCGGCCGCATCAGTAACCCTCGAGCTCCCGGCTAGCTGTCGAGCTGGTGGGTAGCAGACGCCTCTGAAAACGTCGAAGCACTTTTGCAAATATGGGATATCTTGATAAACCGAGCAGATATTTGATGTTTACACAACTACTTTCTCGCCTGAAAATATGTTAAAAGTTTATTTTGTGACCCAGAAAGATTAGTATGAGTAATTTTAAAACTCAGTAGCGGCCGCCATTGCTGGAAACTGGAGTTTGGCTGGGCCGCGCTATGAATTCTGGGATATGGTAGTAATTTGGACAGCCTTCGGCGCGTCGCTGTGACGTAATCGGTCTACAAATGCGGCCTCAGGAGGATGCAGCCCATGAATTTGGACATGTCCAGAGTATAATCGCAGCCTTTGCGGTTAGAAAATTGCACTTGATCATGTCGCGATATTATCGCAAATGCGATATATCGTTCAGCCCTAGCCGTGTGATGCTAAAATTAGCAGGGAAAAAACAACGGAGAGCACGTCAGGGATGACGAGAAAGTGACAGGAGAAAATCCGTCCCGGTCAACCACCCAAACATCAATAACGGGAACCTTATACAGCGCTTCCCTATACACGTCGAACTCCCGCAGGCACAAAGACATTACGGAGGCTATCACTTATCACCTGACCAAAGATATGGCTCCATCAACACTGTGCAAAACGAGGGATTTAGGAAAACGATCAACACCCTAGACAAACGCTACACAGTGCCGTCCCGCAACTATTTTTCTATTGTCGCACTACCTGCTCTGTACACGCAGCGTCGAGCAATGGTGGAGACGGAATTTCAAGCAGGACAACATTTTGCTGCAACAACAAAACGTGAGACATTTGTTGTTTTATGTTTATTTATTGTTATGAGAGAATCATGATCTCAATTCTAAGCCAAAAAATCGTGATTCTCATTTTATGCAAAATCGTGCAGCCCTAACATTAACACAAAACTATTGTTTCACCAGAGAAACAAACATGAAGAGTGTTAGATTATTCTGTTATTATATGTTACCTTATATATGTAATCAAAGTAGTTGAATTAGAATACTGCTGTAGATCATATTATACCCTTTAATATAGAGTGTGTGAGCTGTATGTAGTTTAGTTCTCATTATACTTTTGAGTTAACAGAACATATTCACATATTAGTTCATTAGATAAATGTGCATCACTCTGTATCCTTGATCTGCTGGGAATGTGTTACACTGTTTTCTTGACATGCTTAATTGTTGAATCATGAAGAGAAGGTTGTAAGCAGGAGACTCTGTGTCTAAAGACAGGGAAGATAGATAGACCACATTCCACACCCCCACCTTACAGAAAGCAGAGAAACAACTGCCGAGGTCATAACTTAGGCGCTGTAACAGAGAAAGAATGTGATGTTTTGGCTTTTACGACTAGCTGGGGGCCACTAGAGACTATAAAAAGGTGAGCAACCCGTCACCATTTTGAGACATGTGCCTGACCCTCTGGTAGCATCTCTCCCGTCCGGACGTTGTAATGCTCTGACTGTTGAATTGTATGGAAATAAATGATTGTTGATTGAGCATTGATACACCGAGTATTGTCCCTCCTTCAGCCCAAAGATTCAAAGAATTGGGAGATTTCAACAACTTGGTGCCGTGTGACCCGGATCTTTGGTGTGCTGAGGAGGTGTAGATTTGGCCTTTGGTGAGATCGTGGGGCAAAGTGAACAGAAGGCCGGCCTAAAACAGAAAGGTAAGCACAGCCTGTTGTATTATAAATACCAAATGTGCATATTGGGCTTTCCAAATTAATCTGTTCGCTGAGTCACATGTATTTTCACAGTAAATTTGTCGGTGTCTGGTTTTTGGCGCAAGATACTAACAACATAAGTTGAGGCTGAATTCCAGTGTGTTAAATAAACTGCTTCTACCGAGAAACTAATAAGATACTACGTTGAGCTAGTTGCAGCCACTTTACCTTCCACATTTAATTTTGTCTAATACTGGCTTCTGTAGCAATAATACATTAGAATTTCTTCTGAAGACGCGGCCATTAGTTCAGTACATTGAAGTCGAGGTTTTGAAGTTGTTTATGGTGTCGGTAAAGTCCTGGCTCTTGCCGGCTATGAAATAGAAGTTGATTTAAGGAAAAGCAGATGCTGGCTCATGGTGCAGTTGAACACTGGCAACGCGGAAGCGAAACACGTCCGTAGGTTTGGTTTATGATACGGCCGTGTTCCGGTGGTACGGCCGTGGAGTGCAGTAGTGGTTGGTGCTAGTTTTAGTACATTGGATAGAGGTTTGACGGTGGTTTGTGGCGTCAGTCGAGTCTCAAGGGCTGCGGTCATAAAACAAAGTAAAATTTTACTTGCCAAGAAGTACATAGAGCAAAACCTGGTTTATGATGTCAGGTATAACTTCGGGGATGCAAGCATCACTTTTATGATGCGACTTTGCCCCGTTGTGGCGGTCATAAGCGCAGAGAAAGGGGTATTTTGGTCTATGGTGCAGTGTGCTTTAAGAAGACCTAATAGTTGAGCTCAGAGGTTTCTGTGCAAATTTCTGCTGATGAGAGGCGCTCTCTGTGTGTCACACTGATGGTGTAACGCGCTGTGTGTGTAAGGCGCGCTCTGGCTGTGGGTGAGGCGCGCGCTGAGTGTGTTTCTGTGTGTGAAGTCTGAACACAGTGACAGTGACGGTTGATGTGTTTGATTAGGAGGACGCTAGAGCAAAGACACATTTTAGGATCAAAGGTTGATGCCTAGTGTACCTGTGGAAATAATTTTGTTCATGGTTTGGCAACCCCCCTGTCTGTAGACGTGCAGGCAGGTTAAGTGCCGAGGTGGCGACTTGGGAACTGAGGACTCCCGCATAGCTACGGAATAACACTGGGACCGCAGCGTAATCGCGGGTTCACATTTATTCCGGACTAGAACAAGACACATTTTGCGAACAAAGGTTGAGTCTAGATTAGTAAAGAAATATAAAAAGGTTGAATTCCTCGTTTCAGTGGTTGAAATTGTTGTGTGCCTGTCCCCTGACGAGTGTGAAATTAAAATAAAGAGGGAATTTGGAGCCACATAGAGATAGACGGGCATAATTGGGTGTATTACTCTGTGGTGTAATAAAAATAAAAAGGAGAGATAGTAAGAGGTGTGTAGTGGAGAATTATGGAGGAGTACAGAGAGGAATGTGTTGGGAGACTGGCGTACAGTTTACGCTGTCAAGGTAGGCGTGTTGCCTGCTTATCTGTTTAACATGTGATGAAAATGAAATTAAATAAATCTCTTAGTGTGTTAATACAGGAAGCTGCGGACCTGGACCAACTGCCCCCACAAGCACAGCGGCCGAAGCAAAATTATAGGTAATGGGAACCACACCCAGCACGAATCAGCAGCTGTGAAAAAGACAGCAGCGAGGAGAGAATTAGAGGAGGAATTAAGAGAAGTTTTAACACATAAAATTGGGGCCAACGGACTTGTGGAGGTTGGGAAGGCGTCCGGAGCATCACAACAAAAAGGTGAAACAAAAACACGCACAAGCAGAGAAATCTGAGAGAAAGGCTCCTTTTAAGGTAACGCCTAGTTTGAGAAAAGATAAAATTAACCTGCCTGCCTACAAATGCACATACACGCAATGAAGAAACAGCTTACACTCATGAACACGTGAAGATTTTCCAGCAAGGCTAAAGCAGCGAAACTTAACATACATCTGTTGTTAAAGGATAAATACATTACTGACAAATAAACTCTCTGGGTTGCAGGACAACAATTTAACTTCAAAGAAAAAGACACTGGTCTGACCAACCAGTGAAGACACGACAAATTTAGTGGTAAAAGATTCAAATTGTGACATGTTTTCTGCTGATTGATTGATACAAGTGATTACTGAATGAAAGAAAATTTCCTTTTGGGCTTTTAAACATGATCTTAAGAATTTTAACAGGTGCATGTTGTCCTGTCAACTTGGTGGGTTAGGAGTTGATTATATCGGGAGAGAAAAAACAAAAAAAGGGGGCGAGAAGGCTGACACAGGGCCTGGCCCCGTTGTCTCCCCTCTGAATAACACAGCCAACACAACATCATTTTCCTGTTCGTTTGTTTTTGTTTTTCGTTTGTTTTTGTTTTGTTTTGTTTTTGTTTTTTCTATACATATTTAATTACAGGCTGCTTTGCCGGCCCTGAAAGCCGAGGCTGACTGGACTCCTGCTCTCCCCCATACGTGACACTGACCAAATGCTGCAACAGCTGGACCCACAACAACGACCTGAGAATGTTGGGCAGCAGCAGCAGCAATGGTCGCAAACAAACTGAAAAGGAGGGGGGCAGGACCCCAGGGCATGCTTCAGGCCGTGGTTTACACAGAACACCAGAACAAGAAAGTGATGAACACACACACACACACACACACACACACACACACACACATTGGAATGCTGATTCACTGAGAAGTGATGCACACATACACATGCACACGCTTGTGCAATGAAGAGTGATCCACACACACACATGCTCATGCAATGAAGAATGCTTTGCTTATGCTGATATGCAAAATGCTGCACACAAACATCCCAATGCATAATTTTTATGAGGAGCCATTGATTACTTAGAATGTGTTATATGTCACCCAGAGGGCATTTATGTAGATTTTAGGAATAAGGTCTAATACGGTTTGGTTATGAAAACAATGTCTGTGCGTGATGTCTGTTTATGGCTCAAGGCCTTGACTGAATTCTTTGCTGTGCTTCACACAGCCCTGATGAGGAACAGTGGCACAGAGTGAAAATGATGAATTAATAGTGTAAGTTTTAGGTCGGAGTACGGCATTTTCTGTGATTGAGATTTAATTCAAGGAGGAACAAAAGGTGTTACGGCACCTGAGCTTCTCATTCCCACACAATATTGTCCCGGCAGGAAGCAAAACATTCCTGTGAATTTCTGGTTGATTGTTTGGTTTTGCTTAGCGCTAGCTTGATGTTATCAGTGAGCTTTGGCTTGTGTTCTTTCTCGTAAGCGAGAGAGGGATAGTTTTATGCTTGGACATGTCTGCAACGGGCCCTAGTTTGTGTTATTTTAGTAGTATTTTGTTGGTTATGTCTGTTTTCGTTTTTGTTACAGTGCACTGAGGAAAAACAAATGAGAGGTGTGATCCACCGGTGGTGATATGTTTATATTTTGTGAGTTCATGATTTAACAATCAGCTCTTTAAACCAGGCCTGAAAGATTGAGATTTAAAGCGCTATGAAATATTCTTACAAAAACAGTTGCAAAGTGTGTTTCTCCATGATTGTAATTGGCTTGGGAGAAATTCACCTATAGGGAACACTGAGAAGTTCTGAGTCTAAAAGGATTGCACCGAGTCAATCCGGTCCAAAAAACAACAAGGAATTGTTTTCCTTTTAAAATGATGACGTCATCTTGCTGGTGATGGATGCTCGAATAGGTTGCGCGTGAGACTCCATTATCAGCAACTTCTGGTATGAATGTGTATGGATGTATGCATGTGACTGGACTGTGATGGACGGACTGGAAGCTTTGACTGACTTGATACTGAGACAATGACTGCACCCACTTTAGGATTAGTAAATGCCAATAAACAATTCACCCAGCCGACAAGAGAAGGGTGGATGCTTCGCTTTGTTTTGTTTTTTCAGGAGCAGGAGGATAAGAGAGACTGGAGGAGGAGACTGTAGCTTCACATAAGTATGAACTGCAGACTTAACACTGTGGTTGCTGATTTTGAGTTACTGATGTTTGCATTAAGAAAACTGTGCTATATTAGCTGTGTTTTGATTAAGGTATCATGTTATATTATTGGGAATGCCAAATGCTACAGTGGAGAAGACTTTTGATACCACTCATGACTGGAATATGTTATTATTAACCATAGCAGGCCACTGTAAAAAGTCAATTAAATTTTATAGAGGAAAATCGCCAAACCCTTAACAATACCTATGAATGGCTTGCCACATTCAGAATAGAGATATGCCATAACAAACATTGGTCCACGTGATTTAGGTTCTCATTTGAAATAGTAAGTTATTAGATGTAGAATATAATTGACAGGGACATTTGATAGGATGTGGTACTGCAAAAGAACAAGAGCAAAGTAAAGAAAGAAAACCTATTGTGTTTAGTTTGGATAAATTCAGATTAAAATGTACCATTATGCTCAGAGGATCAATACGAAATAAAACATATGCAAAATTTGTATGAAGTACATGACTGATAACTGTTCTGTCCTGAACTTTTGTTTCTATAGCACCCACTTGACCACACCAACAGTTTCTCGCCACCAACAGGGGGTATTTGCAAAGAATAGGGAGGAATATCATCAAAACTGGGAAAGGTAAGCCCCGAAGGGGGTGATGACACCATAACTTTCACTTATGGTCAAATTCTTAAAATTTGACCCCAAACTTGAAAATTCTTCAAACATTTAGAGACGGAGTGGATAAACCTAATGTCACAAACCACATAAGGATGGAGCATTTGAATCAATAAGATGGTGAAATAACACGCAGTAAAATGTGGATCATGTTGATTATGTTTATTCCAGTGTGCAGAGGAGTCAATTCCCTTCACAAAGTTTGTAAATTCACTTGAACCAAAATTGGGAGCACCCGGTGCTGCAAGAGTTAATAGTCACAATACCCAAGAATAAGCACAAGAGCATGACTGATATGATGGGACTGGGATTTTGCTACACTTAATTATTGCAGACACAACTAAAACTATAACTGAAACTAATCAAAACTAAACTAAACTAGCAAACAATTGGTAAAAACTGATTTATACTGATATAAAATTGAAAATCTGAAGTCGAAGCTAAATAAAAATAAAAACTAATGGAAATTGCAAAACTATTACAACCCTGGTCCAGACTAAGATGGCGTTGGACATCTCCAGGGCAGAAAAGGCTTGGTGTGACCAAGGTGTGGTTTGGCTTGTTGTATGTACATTTCAAAATGTTACAGCTCTGGATGGACCAGTTACCAGGGCATGGAAGGATGACAGACTTTATTACATGAGGAGAAGGGAAATTTCCGGGATTGAGGATCCTCTGGGATGACAAGGCTGGAGCAACGGTACTCGAGAGAAGAATTTCTGATACTTTCTGAGATATGATGTCACTAACCTTCTCTTTTAATTGTCTAGCTCCAATGAATTGACACATGGGAGTGTGTCAAAAAGGGGGAGTTGAGTCCGAACATCAAACAATGGTTTTATGAACATCTTATGACGTTATTTCTGTGTTTAATAATTTAGCTATGGTAAAACTTAAGCTTATAATGTGTTAGACTTAGAAAGGGTTCACTAATTTTTGATTTCTTTTACATACACATAGATTATGATTAGAATAAGTCCCTGGGTCAGAGAGTCCTGAACATAATATTTTAAACCAAATTTGAATCATTAGAAGAACAATGGATAACAATATTAGATTATTAAGCCTAGGGAGAGAGGTGTTTTGGTTTTCTGTCTCTTGCAGAGAAAGGAACAGACACCAGACGGGGACACGGAGATGTGAGGACCCTTCACAGCAGGGACAGATGTAGGGACTGCCGAGACAGCAACTGGGGTCAAGTGTCATAACGTTTGGGCTCCTGGAGAAGATGGATCCCACAAACACAGCAATAACCATGAAGGGGTTGGCGAAAACCAGGAACACCAGACCAACGAGGTTCAAGAGGCTCTTGGAAAAAAGGGGGACACGGAGGTGACCCCAAAACACACAGATCTTTGTTTGAAATCGGGGCAGAATAATCCCCAGAACTGTGCAATGACTAAAGGGTGGTCTAACCCCGGAGGTCGAAGAAAGAAGCTGAGAATCACCCAACTGGAAGACACTGGTAGCTGCAGCAATAAAAATGAAGGTTAAAAGCTCCTTAGACAGAGGTTCTAGTCTAAGTACATTTGAAAGTTATAAGGGGGCATTAAAATGGGAGTGGAAAACTGGAGCACCAAAATAAAGCTGTGGGAAAATTGGGAATGATGGGAGTGTCATCTGTAACTGCTGTTATGGTTGTAAATCTAACTTGCATCTGAACTGCGTGAACACAGAGGTCATCCCACAGATGGTCAACCCGTTAAAGGGGACAGAGGGCCTCAGGATCAAGAAGACCTGGACCTTGCAAATGCTGGAGTGCATGTTGCAAGTGATCTCTTTCAGAGATCAAAAGGGGGAATTGTTAGATTATTCTGTTATTATATGTTACCTTATATATGTAATCAAAGTAGTTGAATTAGAATACTGCTGTAGATCATATTATACCCTTTAATATAGAGTGTGTGAGCTGTATGTAGTTTAGTTCTCATTATACTTTTGAGTTAACAGAACATATTCACATATTAGTTCATTAGATAAATGTGCATCACTCTGTATCCTTGATCTGCTGGGAATGTGTTACACTGTTTTCTTGACATGCTTAATTGTTGAATCATGAAGAGAAGGTTGTAAGCAGGAGACTCTGTGTCTAAAGACAGGGAAGATAGATAGACCACATTCCACACCCCCACCTTACAGAAAGCAGAGAAACAACTGCCGAGGTCATAACTTAGGCGCTGTAACAGAGAAAGAATGTGATGTTTTGGCTTTTACGACTAGCTGGGGGCCACTAGAGACTATAAAAAGGTGAGCAACCCGTCACCATTTTGAGACATGTGCCTGACCCTCTGGTAGCATCTCTCCCGTCCGGACGTTGTAATGCTCTGACTGTTGAATTGTATGGAAATAAATGATTGTTGATTGAGCATTGATACACCGAGTATTGTCCCTCCTTCAGCCCAAAGATTCAAAGAATTGGGAGATTTCAACAAGAGAGAGAGAGAGACAATAACAGCTACCAAACAGTCGTCATAATTCGTCACACAATGAGAAAAGGACAAATCAACAAGTAACAATATTAAAATCTGTAACATAATGTATTGTTTGGAGTTTAGTCTGACTGGTTCAGGATGACCTGCCATTATCCAATCACACGTCTGCTTACCTGCATCTTTTCTCTTTTTTCTAACCTGAGCACCTGATGGCTTTGAACTTTTGTTGTCCATCTTCCATTGGTTTGAATTTTGCGCTCCAGTACAAACACAAATCCCCCAACCCGAGGATCAGCACAATTAACCTAACAGACCTACACCTTAGTTCACAGATTCACTTTGTCTAAGGTTGATTTCTGGGATTTCACACAACCCAGGATTCAGATCGTGAATCCATGATGGGCTTGGATTTACATCATTATAAATGAAATGCGCTCTACTTGGCAGCCGGCCCCGCCCCTTTTGATGGGTTGTGTGAGACTTTAAATCATCAAACTGTAAATTATAAATTTAAATTGTTATTGATCCTTTACCCCGAGTCCTAAAGTGTAGATTTATTTTCTTACTCTTCTTATATTTATTGTTTGTTTACTTGCACCGCTGTAACTGCAGCCTCGTCGTCTCGTCTCTCTATATGCTGGACTGTCTGTAGCGGAGATGACAATAAAGTTTACTTTGACTTCAGCAGCGCGCAGGCGCACCGAGGGCTCTCGCGCTCACTTTAAAGAATTTAGAAAAAACATCGGTGCAGATTATAAGTCTGTATCATAATATCTGTTTGTTGTGTTGTTTTTATTTTGTTTTGCGAGTTGGTTATTAGATGCCGCTCCAGCCAGCCAGACTCCCCGCCGCCCTGCCCTCTCCTCCCTGTGCCGCCAGCAGCAGGCGCACCTCGCAAACGGAGGGCGCCCTTACTCCCAGCAAATGGCTGATAGAAAACCGATCGGTGCCTATGAATTTCCCAATATGCGCTGGCTCTGGAGAGCCCCGCCTTTAACGCTCTTCTCTCACAGAGAGCAACAGAAAACTTGGAAAAACTCCAGATTGACTGAACTCAGTTCAAAGTTACCTTGACACCTTTAGATGTGAGACGTAGTGATGGTCCGCTTGAAGCTGACGCTCCGGTGCGTGTGTCAGAAAGATCAACGCGCTGCTTCAGAAGCACCGTGTCGAGGCTTGATTCGTTTGGCCAGAGTCACGTGATCAGTGACGTCTGAAGCTTCGTTTAGAACGTACCTTTTTTTAAATCGAACTTTATTGAAACACAATGAGTATACAACATACAAACAGATGAAGTTTACAAAAGAACAGAACATGAACATACAGAACCAGGAGTAAAAAAATTATGATATGAGTAGGCGAAAAAAATCAACATATTGTAACGTGCAGTGGAGATGAAGCCAGCCGCGGAGGTGTGCAGGTGGATAGCGAATGAGCAACAGCTTCTGACTTTCCAAAAAGTACTCATTTATTTACAATATCAAAAATAAAAGTGCTACCTCTACCACACATTACTAAAGAGCACACTAGTCCGCGTACACACGGGAGCATCCATTACAGGAGGAGTGCGAAGAAGAACAAAAAGGGGGTGACACCAGTCGTGAGACAGGAGGCGCCGCCATGTGGTGATACACTGCATTACAATAGCAACTGTTACATAGTCCCCCCCTGGTGAGAAAAAGGCTGTCCTCAGCCGTACACAGCTGAAAAAGCACACACCACACCTAACAGTACCCTATACATAGAGGTTACAGCTAAGATTGGTGCACACACACAGGGAAAAAGACCATTTAAAAATGAAATTGGTGAAAATAAGACGAATATGTACAGTGGAAAATCAGTTTTCTTAGTTTTTTTCACTTTTTTCTTTTGTTCTTTTTTTTGTTCCTAAGTAAATGCCAAGAATGAACCTTAACGCACAAAAGAGCCATAAAACTGGATTAAGTAGAGCAAACAAAAACATCTACATATCATGACTCAAAGTAGCAATGCAACAAGACAGCATCAAACAGGTTTAACCAAAACATTTCACTTCAGATCAAGCCTGGTTGTGTGAAAATCATTAGTCCATCTTTTGTTGCTCCAGCCAGACGTAACTCTGGGGCAACGTCTGGGCCTGAGATTGTAATGTCCACCAGCAGCTGGGTGCTGGACAGATCTGGGTGAAACACTCTCTGGAACAGCGCCCACACCAGAAGAAGAGTCAATGTCCGGTAAATCAAAGGGGAATGGCTCAGAGTCAATGTCAGTGTCTGCAGGGGGGCCAGGGTGGGCCTGAGAGTCAGAGTTCAGATCCTCTGCGGTCTCTCTCTCAGCAGGCAATGAAACAGAATGTTCTTTGGAAGTGAGAGAGTCCCAGGTATGGAACGGTTGCATGTTCACAACATGATAAACACCTGCATCCACACCGGAGTCCACCCAAGTGAGCCTGTAATTAACATCACTGAGTCTCTGAGATACACACAATGGTCCCTGAAACAGTGGTGCAAGTTTAGCAGTAAAGTTAGACTGAGCGTCTGACCTGGGGTGCGTCTTAACTCTCACAAGGTCACCAACACGAAACGTGGCATGTCGATGTCTGAAGTCTAGGGATGGGTATTGATAAGATTTTAACGATTCCGATTCCATTTTCGATTCTGTTTAACGATTCGATTCTTTATCGATTCTCTTATCGATTCTTTTTTTATTTTTTAAAAAGGAGAACACTAAGGTCGATTAGCTTAGAACTTTGTTTTATATCTTCTCTTTGAACAAGATAGAAATTTAGGAGTGACATGGCCTTACAAACCCAACAGTGAGATCTTAAGAGATCCAGCCTACGGCTCTTCAATGGGGTGTCACAGGGTCCCCAGGAAAAAAAATTGTAAATGTAAAATAATAAAATAAATATTCTTCTGTAGCAATAACAAAGTATAACATAAATTGTTCTGTGGCAATTACACAAGAATATCCAGTAATGTCCCTGCCTACAATTAAACACATTCACTTACCAAAAATCGGGGGCATCTGCTGTGGCAAATGGGTTCAAGCCTTTGACCACAAACTTAGACACTGCTCGGTGACATTCGTCTATCCTGGCCTGAAAGGAGACGCTACCGGTAGACTGCAGCGAGAACTGCCAGCGAGCGCTAGCCAGACTCTGTCTGTCTCTCTCATCATGGTCACCTACATGTACAGTAATGGCAGGTCTTGTAATAAGGCAGATCGCGCTAACATAATATGCACTGTTAGTTGATTATTTACCTGCCGCATTAACGGGAGAGGACGTGCTGGGTTGAGAGTCACGAGTCCGGAGCGGAATTAAAAACACGTGTCATCGCGTGTTTTGTGAGCAAATGCTTTTGCATATTCGTAGTGTTTCCTCCCTTAAATGCAATATCTACTTTGCAAGTTGCCCTGTTGTCATCGGTTCTCATAAAGTATAATCAAACTTTTGAGCGTTTGAGCCGCTTAGGCGCCGTGTTTCCTGCCAGGTAAATGACACTCCGCAACGTGGTGACGTCATTCGGGGCGACTGGAATCGATAAGGGAATCGTTTGCAAAAATGGCAAACGATTCCAAGGAATTGAAACAGTGGGAACCGGTTCTCAACAAGAACCGGTTTTCGATACCCATCCCTACTCAAGTCATAGTAATGTTTTTGTCTGTCATGGCTATAGTCCAAAGCTGCTTTGGCGTGGTCGTGAGCTTCCTGCATGGAGGCTCTCAGAGTCTCAGGGTAAGGCACACCCGGTTCATCAACACCTGCTGTAGAAGGCTGAGTGATAAGGTCAAGCGGGGTGTCTAACTCACGACCATAAAGCATCATGGCAGGAGTCATACCTGTACTGTCATGGGGGGCGGTGCGCAGAGCAAAGCAAATCTGAGGGAGAAACTTGTCCCATGATGTGTGCTTATCACCTACATAAGCGCGGATTGCAGTTTTCAGAGTCCGGTTGACACGTTCAGTAGCATTTGTCTGAGGGTGATATACCGTAGTGAGTCTGTGCACCGAGCCTAAGGCAGAAACAACATGTTCAAAAAGCTCACTCACAAAAGGAGACCCTCTGTCAGAAATGAGGTAAGTGGGTGTACCATGCCTAGCAAAAATGTCAGTGACGAATTTACCAGCTGCTACCTGAGATGTAGCTTCTTTGACAGCACTGGCTTCAACACATTTAGTCAAATAGTCAACAAACATGATTAAATAAGCATTACCAGTGGGGGTGCGGGGAAGTGGCCCAACAAAATCCACACCCACATACTCCCAGGGTTTCTGGGGGACAATGGGAACCATAAGACCGGCTGCTTTTTTCTGACTTGGCTTGGTGAGTTGGCACACTGAGCATGAAATCACATAGCGTTTCACATCAGCTGCCATTTTGGGCCAGAAAAACCTAAAACGCAGTCTAGCCAATGTCTTAGAAACACCCAAGTGACCTGCTGTGGGGTGGTCATGGTAATAGTCCAGCAAGGTGCCTCTCATGGAAGTAGGGGCAAACAGTTTCAGCTCTTTCAAAGGGTGCAAAGCACATGTGGACTTGGGTTCTCTGTGATACAAAAGAGAGTCATACACAACATACTGTAACAAGGTGGCATTGTCCGAGCTGTTCAGAGAGTCTGCTTCAATGTCTCTGAGGAGTGGACCTGTGACATGATCGTCTAACTGCAGCTGCCTCAATTGTGAACGGTCAGCCAGAATGACGGGGGGCAGAGTACGAATGTCCAGGCTGCCCATAACAGCATGATCTGGTAAAAGATCAGTCGGCCTGTCACAGGTCAGAGGCAAAGGGTTGCGTGACAGTGCGTCAGGAACTTTGTTCTGTGCACCAGGTTTGTGCACTATTGTGAAATCAAAGTCCTGCAAACGAAGTGACCAGCGGGCGAGTCGGCCCGTTGGGTTTTGACGAGACATGAGCCACCTGAGACTGTTGTGGTCAGTGAAGATAGTAACATGAACACCTTCAACATATGGGCGGAAGTGTTCCAGAGCCCATATCACAGCGAGGCACTCCTTCTCTGAAGTGCAGTAGGGGAGTTCAGCTTTGTGAAGGGAGCGACTAGCAAAAGCCACAACGTACTCACGACCCTTGTCATCCTTTTGCATCAACACTGCCCCAAGACCAATGTCACATGCATCGGCGTGAATGGAAAAGGGATGGTTGAAGTCTGGAAATGACAGGATCGGGGCTGATGTGACATGATCCTTCAAAGTGTCCATGGCCCTTCGACAGCTGTCGTCCCAGTGGAAAGCATTGTCCTTTCTGGTGATGGCGTGAAGAGGTTCAGCATGGCGGGCATAATTCTGAATGAAGCGTCGATAATAGCCAGTCAAGCCAAGGAACTGACAGACGTGTTTCACTGAGGTTGGGGTATCAAACTCCTTAACCGCCTTTACTTTGTCCGGATCGGGCTTAACACCTGATGATGTGATGCGGTACCCGAGAAAGGTGAATTCATCGAGGCAGAATTGGCACTTTTTGAGCTTCAATGACAAGCCAGCAGCCTGGAGTCTGCCCAGCACCTCCTCAAGATCCACTAAGTGCTGTTCAAAGGTAGGTGAGGCGATAACAATGTCATCCAGGTAGACTGCGCACGTTTTGCAAATGAGGCCAGCAAGCACAGAGTTCATGAGTCTCTGAAAAGTTGCAGGTGCGTTGCAGAGCCCAAAGGGCAGCACCCGAAACTGGAAGAGACCGCAGTGAGAGATGAAGGCAGTTTTAGGCTTCGAGTCCTCTGCTACAGCAACCTGCCAATAGCCTCGCGCTAAGTCCAATGTCGAGACAAACTTTCCTCTTGCCAGAAAGTCCAAAGACTCATCTACACGAGGCAGGGGATAAGAGTCTTTTCGGGTAACTTGATTGAGCCCTCGAAAGTCCACACAAAACCTTGGTTCCGTGGCCGCTCTATTTACAATGACTACAGGAGCTGCCCAAGGGCTTGTGGAAAGTTCAATGATGTTGTCCTTCAACATTTTTTGCACTTGTTCTTCAATCACACGTTTCTTAGCAGGTGACGTGCGATAGGGTGGGAGATTGACAGGTGTTGCATTGCCAGTCTCTATGGCGTGCTCAGTGAGAGCCGTTCGACCAAGTTGACCATCAAACAAGGAGCTAAACTTGCTGAGCAGATTTAGTAAAGCATCCTTGTTGTTCTCTGAGAGACTTGCTTCAGACAGTTTGGCTGTTAAGTCTGAGCGAACCAAGTCCAAAGACATCAGTGTTCCAGGTGAATGTGAGTAATCATTTTGAAGGTCCTCTTCATTGTCTGCGAGTGGGCAGGGGATGTCCTCAATGTAGACTGTTCTAGTGGGAATGTGAATAGAAACAGAAGCTCTTGCCATAAAATCCATTCCCAGAATGAAAGGAGAGGACAAATCTGGTATTATGGCAAAACGCTGGTAAAAGTTCTTGTTCATGAATCCAATATTGAGCCAAATAACACCAACAGGGATATAGGGAGCATTATTGGCGAGGTTAAGTGCAGGACCATTCCACTCACTTGTGTTTCTAGGGTAAGAGTCATTTACTTGAATGAGATCTGTTCGTACAGCCGAGAGGGAAGCACCTGTGTCGAGGGTAGCATCCACAGATGAAGCATTGAAGTTCACTTTCGTTCTTAGTGGGGTATTCCAGTGGACTTGTGAAAAATTGTCTTCCAAGTGTCCAAGACTGTGTCCACCCTGTAGTGAATCGGGCGTGTGAGGCTCCGTTAGTAACTGGGGGTAGGTTGGCCTCTGTGAAATGAACACGATCCAAAATTCCTCTCAGGATGCGTTCTTGGTTGTCGGAGGGCAGAAAAACTGTCTTAAACAGTTGACAGAATTGAGCCCATGATGTGATGTGGGAGCTCAGTGCCTTGAACCATTTCCAGTAGGGGTGCAACGATACACAAAATTCACGGTTCGGTTCGATACTTTGGTGTCACGGTTCGATATTTTTTCGATACAAAAAAAATGTTCATGCCTTTTTAATTTGTCATTTATTAAAATTATAAATATATATTTTAACACAAAAGTACAGTTTTTAAATTTAACCCTAACCCTTGTGCGTGTTGTTTTTTAGCTCGTCATATTGCAGCCACAGAAATTCTTTTGTCCATGAAACCATAAAGCTGCACTTTCTTTTTGCCTTATAGTCTGATTTGTCATAACTTCTCCGTTTTGTGGTAAGCTTTTCTTTGGCTGTCACTTCTTCACCCTGACCTGTCTTATTTGGCTCAGCAGAACTAAAATATATATCTGTCTGTGAAGGTTCTCAGTCATCCAGGTCATCGTAGTGAAATATATATCCTGCCGCACTCACATAAGCTCAGCGATTCTCTGCGCGATCAACCTCTCACATGTTTAAGCTGCGGGAGATTTCACTTGTCATGTTTGCATAGTAAGCTAACAATTAATAAGACGATGTCAGAGGAATTGGTGCACAAATTATCATCACTCACAGATCAGTGCTGTCGCTCTCTATACACAGTTCGCACGATTGCAAAGTGAAAGCAAAAAAACAAGCGCAAATTCAAACACGATTTCAATATGTCACATATTGACAGTGGCTCACCCAATGACATAATTACCCAGCTACATTTCTGAAAGAATGCAAAAGCATTGACATATATTTTTCCTTCCTACAATAGCCCGACAGGCAGGGCAGAGATAGCCCCGGGACGTCGGGCTAGCAATATTGCGAGCCCTGTATTGAGGAATCACTCATCTTTGGAAAAGAGAGTTTATTACAGAGAAATGTCTCTTTCCAAAATAAAAGCTATACTATCCGCTTCTTCTGGGCTATATTCTCAGCAGCATATTAAACATATCAGGTCTCCATAAGGAGAATCCTGTGCTAACAGCTGTCTAAATGACTCGGCTAAAGTTTGTAGCATGCATGCTTGTTGTTTTTGTCTTTGCACTAGGATGATGTCGGTGTAAATGTGCAGTCATATTCGTTGTGTTCCCACTAGTGCTTTCAGGTTAATCTCGTTGAAATAACCTTAACGCCACAACACGGCAAATCTCCGTTAACGAGCTACCCTATACAGAGGGGCTAGACGGCCAACACGTTAACCAGCTAACTGCGCTAACACACTAGCTCCCACCCATGTAATTGAGCATTGCATGGCACATCCAACATACTGTTTTACTTTAGTCCATGACTCGCTTACCTTCAGGGTCATACGTCACATGAAAACCAAAATAATTCCAAACGCCAGATCTGAATGAGGGTGGGGAGGTCCACTTCTGTCTTGCTAGCTTGCCCTGCGCTCTTCCTTCTGACCATGCTGTCTGTGTTGAGTGCTCAGTGAATCTGCGTTCGACTACTCCGCCTAGGCTGCACTCTCGAGCCTAGGCGGAGTAGTCAAATGCAGATTCACTGAGCGCTCAACACAGACAGCATCGTCAGAAGGAAAGTTGATAAAATAAATTACAAATTTTGTATTGTTCTTTTTTTTTTTCTCCCCTTTGGTTTTCTTTCTTTCTCTCCCCCTCTTTCTTTCATTCTTTCCCCCTGTCCTATCCCACAGTCATGTCTGTCCCGTTTGCAACTGAAAATAAAATAAATTCATAATTATAATAAAGGTCAATCAAATGGACCAATATGATGATCCACTTAAAATAAATCCTCTTGGCATCTTTCTTGGCCTCAAGACAACAATTCTGATGGCTATAGATCCAAACGGGACACAAAAAAAAAAAAAAAAAATTGAAAAAAAATTTTATTGTTCGATACATATGCGTACCGAACCGAAAGCACTGTATCGAACGGTTCAATATCGATACGAATATCGTTGCACCCCTAATTTCCAGGGCTCTTTTGCAAGAAAGTGTGGCAGTTCATTTAGCAATTGCCCATCAGTTAGGTTCAATGAGGCTTTGTATATGCCAACTGTATTTAACCAGTCCTCAGGTTGCACTTTTCCGTCCCCAGCATACACAGGAGGCTCCAGCTTTGCGTGATGTAAAGCTGCCGCAATCACTCTGGAAGTGCTGCTGAGTTCAACTGAGTGAGATGGGAGGAAAGGATTTGTAGGTTGAAATGGGTTGCTGGGCAGGAACGGATTGGTACTGTTGGTGGGTTCAGTTTTGTCCATCACATGAACATGAGGTGTCGATGTGGCCATTGGGAAAACAGGAGACTGTGGGACTGCAGGAGGGGGAGAGTTCCCCGTTGTGAGTTGGTCCCACTGCCTTAGTAAACTCTGCTGTATGTTCAGTGAGTCACGTAAACAATCACTAAGCTTATTCACCTCAGTTCTTAACTCCACCACTTGTTGGCTAAGGCTAGGAGTCACATTTTCAACTATCTGGCACATAGGTAACGAGGTAAGTTCCATGTCTGAGTCAGAGTCGTCTGGGCAGTGTGCCATTGCGATTTCAAAAAAATTAAGCCGCTCCAGGGCACAGCGCAGTTATTGATATAGCAGTAAAAGAGTCAGTTAGGTCAGACTAGAAAGACAAAACTGCAAAAATGCATTCAAGATTAAATTTAGAAAAACCACATATAAAATTTCGCCCAACAACTGAAATTAGACTGGAGTGATCAGAACCATGTTATTACAATAGCATGTCTGCAACACTAGAGCTCAATGCAAGATTAGTTTTAAGTTGTTTCGTTATACTGAGCCGAAGACCAGCACCAACGGTTGTAGTCGGCCAAGCTATCACTTACATGTGCTACAGTCAGTCTCAGCAGAGGGAAAGGGGAATGAAAAGCCAGCAGAAATGTTCATGTCCAGGCTCTCCACAGAAGAATTAATCCTTAGAAGACGAAACCAACAACAAATAACAAATCCACGGAGTCCATTCACGTCGCGGAGTCAGCTTCTCTCTTTTTCTTTCTCCCAAGCGGAGCAGCGGCACATCACGGTATCCAGAAATTAGTCGGGTCCAACCTGAGCTGAGGCTGCGGCCATGGCTGGAGAAAACGTCCGAGCGTCCGCAAAACTGGGGGGATTTCCGAGACAGTTCACGTGCTAGAAGAGAAGAATCCTCGGCGGGATGCAAAAATCGTCTGAAGTCCAAGGGGAAAAAGTTCGGGCGCCAGTTGTAACGTGCAGTGGAGATGAAGCCAGCCGCAGTGTGCAGGTGGATAGCGAATGAGCAACAGCTTCTGACTTTCCAAAAAGTACTCATTTATTTACAATATCAAAAATAAAAGTGCTACCTCTACCACACATTACTGAAGAGCACACTAGTCCGCGTACACACGGGAGCATCCATTACAGGAGGAGTGCGAAGAAGAACAAAAAGGGGGTGACACCAGTCGTGAGACAGGAGGCGCCGCCATGTGGTGATACACTGCATTACAATAGCAACTGTTACAATATAAATATTGTTCTGAGAAGCTTTTTGTTGGTTGAGTCTGAAATTGATTGTATGTACAATTCATATCCTTATAAAACGGCAGAAATATGGTGTTTTATTAATAAACTTACATTTATGGATATAAAATAGCTAAAAGTATTAACAAATATTTTATTAAAAAAAACATTTATCATTCTTCCTGGGGAACTTAAAGAAAAAGAATAAAACATTTTCCATCGTAAAGAAAACTCCCTTAAAATATGGACAATAACAAAACTGCTAAATTCTTCCAGAATCTCTGTGTAGAGGAACCAAAAGAGATGTGCCACAGTTTCTGGATGATCCCCACAGAAAGTTCAATTAGTATTTATGTCTCTTTTAAATGTTACCATATAGTGACTGGCTGGGTCACATTTATGAAGAATTTTATATGAGATTTCCTTCACCTTGTTCACAATTAGATATTTATGGGATCATCCAGACTGTCTTCCAGGTGATATCTGGAACATGTCGGTTCCAGTAAGATATTCTATATATGGGAGAGACATGATATCTTCTTGGAATAAACTACGTATTCTCTTATTGCTGTTACCAAGTTCCTGTGAAAAGCAGATTTTTCCCACTGCTGACTCAGCTGGATCAGGGAGAGTGACTGAGGCAGATATTGAGCTGTCAGTGTTTTTATATAACATTAAAGTCCCTGAGGGTATGGCACCAAGCACCATTGAGAATTCCCCAACACTGTTTGACAAGTTTGACGAGCATCTTGACTTTTGGTCTTTGGATGTTAACAGTCCTGGATATGTGACTTCTTGTTTAACAGAAATGTTACAGAGAGCATTTGCAGTGCAGCCTTTAATTGCTAGTAATTCACATTTTTTTAGATTTCGACATAAAGCAGATGCCTCAGAGAAATCACTAATAACACTAAGGGCTGGACGGATTTGATTTGCATTCTTCAAGAAGAGTGTGGTGTCATCAGCTAGCTGGCTGATGATGAGCTCCTTATCAGCTGTGCTGATTCCTTGTATAACAGGTCAAATCTCGGGGTGGAGTCTTAATCATTTTAATTGAGCTATTGCCATTCGTGTACAAGGTTTTGATAGCTTTACAGAAAAATGCCAAATTTTTCCAAAGAGTGGAAAATAAATTGATGTTCAATTGTATCAAAAGCCTTTTAAAAATCCAGGAAGAGAATGAAGCTATAGTCAGATACCAAATCAGAGTAATCAAGTAGATCTAAAACCAGTCTCATGTTCTTAGAAAGGTGTCTGTTTCTCATAAAGCCTGATTGTGTCTCATCCATAATTGTGTCCAAGAACTCTTTCATTCTGTTAGCAAGTACTAAAGCCATAATCTCATAGTCATCATTGAGCAGACAGATGGGTCTCCAATTATCAATAAGAAGTAAGTCTTTGTTTGGCTTTGGAATAAGTGTTATGAGACCCTGAGTAAGAGTAGGAGGGAGGATGTTATTCTCTACACTTCCTATGAAAAGCTGCAGTAAGAACGGAGCCAGGAGATTAGAAAATGATTCATAAAACTCTGCAGTTAAACCATCTGTGCCGGGAGATTTGTTGGCCTTAAGTGCAGAAATAGGATTACAAACGTCCTCCACAGTCAGAGGGCCGTCACAGTGACTTCTATCTTCCACAACAATAGTTTTTAGGTTTTTAATATTATTGAGAAACAGCGTTGAGACATATATATATATATATATTCTACTTTTCTAAATGATTGACTATTTCAATGGAGAACCTAAATGACACGGACCCGTGTTTGTTATTACATATCTCTATTTTGAATGTGACAAGTCTATCATTGCCTGTTATTCATAGGTATTAACAGTTTTTGGCCTTTTTTTCCTCTATAACAGTTAATTGACTCTTTACAGTGGCCTGCTATGGTTAATAATAACATGTTCAGTCATGAGTGAAATCAAAGCTTTTCTTCACTTTAGCATTTAACATTCCCAACAATATAATGTGATACCTTAATTAAAACACAGCTAATAAAACACAATTTTCTTAATGCAAACATCAGTGACTCAACATTAGCAACCAAAGGGTTCAGTCTGCAGCTCACACTCATGTGAAGCTACAGCCTCCCCCTTTAGTCTCTGTCATCCTTCTGCTCCTGCACAAACAAAGCAAGACAAAACCTCCACCCTTCTTCTACAGGCTGGGTGAATTGTTGTGGACATTCACTAATCCTAAAGTCGGCACCGTTTTTGTCTCAGTATCAAGTCAGTTAAACTTTTAGTCGTCAGTCCATCACAGTCCAGTCACATGCATACATCCACACACATTCATACCAGATATTGCTGATAATGGAGTCTCACGCGCAGCCTATTCGAGCCTCCATCACCAGCAGGATGACGTCATCATTTTAAAGGAAAACAGCTCCTTGTTTTTGGACTGGATTGACTCGCTGCAATCCTTTTAGGCTCAGGACTTCTCATGTGATCAATGTCACATATAAGTGAATTTCTCCCAAGCCCATTATAATCATGGAGAAAAACACTTTGCGACTGTTTCCAGTAAGAATATTTTATAGCGCTTTAAAGTTCAACCTCTCAGGTCTGGATTAAAGAGCTGATTTGTTAAATCGGGAACTCACAAAATACCAAAATATCACCACCGGTGGATCACACCTCTCAGATGTTCTTATCTCAGTGCACTGTAACAAAAGCACAAACAAACGCAACCAATAAAATACTAATAAAGTAACAAATACTGGGGCCCATTGCAAACATGTCCAAGCATAAAACCATCTTTCTCTCTCTTAGAGAAAGAAAACAATCCAAACCTCACTGATAAAATCAACCTAGTGTCAAGCAAAACCCAAAAATCAACCAAAACTTCACCAGAAAGTTTTCCTCCCTCCCGGGACAATATTGTGCAGGAATACAGGCACCGTAACTCCTTTTGCACTGACAAAAACATGTTGGATTGACTTGATTCAATAGTGGACACTGGTTGCACACAAAGGTTTTGCTTTGGCAGAAACTTAAACAACTAAGTTAAATCAACACAACCTTTTCATATTCAGTAAACCTGCATGTTGTGTTCATAAAACACGATTGAAACATGTTCAGATGGAGTAAGTTGAGCTCCTGGAACATTTTAATCCTTCAATTGAAACTGAATGGGTCTACAACAACTACCATCCTCCTATCTCTATCCTGGTTGCAGCAGGGCTGGGAAATAACCCTGAAGTGATAGGTTACCAGGCAGGGTACACCCTGGACAGCTCACCAGTCTATCAGATAGAAACACACAGCCGTTTACATTCATGGATAATTTAGCCCAGGACCTTCTTACTGTGGAGCAACAGCACTAACCAGCATGCCAACAATGCAGGAAATACAGGAAAGCTATGATTTCCTGTATTTGAGGCAGAATTATTTTGTTCTTGCCCTTGACAGGTTAATCCACAATAAATAGCAACAGCATGCATGTGGTGTGTGTGTCGTTGTCTGCCTCTTATAACTCCAGTGATTTTCCTGTAGTTTGAAATCTTATGCGGTGTTGACACAATAATTTGTTGTAAACCAGGAAATTCCCAACTGTGGTAGAAAGCACAGCTTAGCCTCAGCAAATGTTCAAAGAAAAGTCGTCACTTCCTGATAAATATTGTCACACTGGGGTTTTTGCAAATGATATCAGTGAGCACTGTGTGGCAGCTGGAGTCAGACAACTGAAGCTCCCACAATCAAGACCACAAACAGCTTTCAAAGGAGATTTGAAGCTTTTCTGGCAGCAAGCTTCATGATTTATGGGACTGGAACTGGAACAGAAACTACCTGATCACCAATGGTGAGCTGGCATGGAATTATTTTTATGACATTTTATCAAAGTTATAAATAAGCATGCCCATTAACACATAGTGAGTGAGCATGTTGTCTTCCCACGCAGTGAACAGCGGATGCTAATGTTTTTGTCACTTTTTACAGAGTCAAACTCAAAGTAAGGTCAGTGCTTCCACGCTTTAAACGCTGCACGCTCACACTCTCTCCACACTCGATAGATTATCCATTGTTCATCTGCACACAGCTGCGGTTTTAGTAACGCAGTAACGCAGCGTGCTTACGGCAAAGTAACAGTAATCTAATTACCTTTTTTGCAATAGTAATCCCTCACTTTACTCGTTTCTTGAAAAAAGTAATGGGATTACTGCCCATCTCTGGTTGGAGCTGTGCACTTGTGGGTTCCACCTTGTGTACACGTTTATCTTTGCTGTGTGTACTTGTACCTCTGAGTGGAAGCTGAACTCTTGAGTTCGAGTATCGAAGCATCAGCTGTGACGTTAAAGTCCAAACAGCTCGTTCATTTGACGTGCAAATGAACGAAGGTAACGCCGTTTTCATGTGGATGTGTCACTGAGACACTTTCCACATCCACAGCTCACAAAATGGGAAAACTATAGAAGTATAACAATGAAGAAGTTACTATGTTACGGGTCCCAAGGATGAAGACCTCGATGACAAATATGTTACCTGTAAAAGCAGGTGAAGAGCAGAGTAAGGAAGACACGATGCGTCTCTGCTTTCCTCCAGAACGTGTCTGAGTCTGATTTATTTCACACAAATAAATGCTATAAAACACTAAACATGAGCTTTCAATATACTGTTCAGCTGGTTCCTCATTCACATCAATTACATTTACTTATTTCACAACATCAGTGAAATATACTCTTTTTAACTGGTTCAGTTTCTCAAGTTCACACTTCTTTCCATAACAGCTACATCCTTTTATCATATCAATAAACACATCACATTGTCTTCTGCAGTGTCTTACTGGCTAAACAGTTCTATTCAATAACAGCATTGGTAAATACATTACATTTGTTCCCTCCAGTAATTTACTGGCAAAATCACTATTTAGTGCATCATGAAACACAGCTTGTTGAATCAACCCATGAATGCCTCTGTTAGCTACACAGAGTTGCTCAGAGTGCTTGTGTTACACTAGCTAATCTACTCAGTCACTTTAACAGAACTATTAACATTCACATCTCACAGAACTGATTTGATTGGAGCATTACAACACGTTTGCACAGAGCATAGGAGCGCACTGACTCTGCTTCACGAGGCTCCACCTAACGAGCGGGCTCGCGGTGCGGTCGCGCGGGACACTCCTCTGGTTTTCTCCCGTGTTTACATATAAATAACTTTGGCGGACCGCCTTAACTCTCCCATTCACGTTAACGTGGGTAACCATGGTGACAATAAACAACATTTTCGGTGCGAGCACCGTGTACCGACCTGTAAAAGCAGGTGAAGAGCAGAGTAAGGAAGACACGATGCGTCTCTGCTTTCCTCCAGAACGTGTCTGAGGAAGCAGCGGAAGGTGGGCTCCACTTACTGCTCCCCGAAACCCCGGAGCAAGCACCAAAGTTCCGCCCTCACTGCTTTCTAACATAAAATGAATCCCTGTTACATGGATTTTCTATCCTCTTAAAGAAACTGAAAATAAATACATATAGCAATGAAAAATGTCCCGTTACATGAGTGTTTTACACAAAATAATATTCATGTGGTCATTCCCTCACAGGGGTGCCACAACTACACTGCTGTTTTGACAGAGACACAGTGTGTTTATCTAACTTGGCTGAAGCCAAAGTTCTCCAGACAAATTCAGTCTGTTTCTGCCAAGTGTGAACTCACTGGATGAGCGCCAGATACACAGAATCAAAAAGGGATAAATTACTTTTCTTATGTCATGTTCCCGTCACAAACTGGCTCAAGGAGAGGGGAAGCAGGAGTCCACAGATGAAATGTTCCTATAAATAAAGTGGAATTTATTCAAACTTTACCAAAACTTCAACACATCAAATACAAGCAGTTCAGCAGGGAGTGGATGTGTGTTGCATGTGCCAGGTGGATGCAGAGAGAGGCCAGGGCCACGTTCAAACCTGAACACGCTGCACAGTGTTTTGTTCCATTTGTTAGGGATGAATGAAATGCTTCCTTGAAAGGATGTGTGCAGTCACCAGTGGGCGTGGAAGCATGTGCGCCCTCATTTGGTGGGTGTGCAAGAAAAGTCATCCTGTCACACAGCAATGCCTACATAAATCACACCACTCTGCTTAAAATAATAATGTTTAGTGAAGCAGGTGAAGCAAAGGGCTGCTTTTAATAGGCTGGGAGACCCAGGTGTGCTGCTTTAGCTGCTGAGCCTCTTATGACAGAACAGCGGAGAGTGGTAAGAAGGGAGGAGGGGGTCTGGCTGTGTTTGTGAACGATAGATGGTGTAACTCTGGGCATTTCTCTATCAAAGAGACGCTATGCTGTAAGGACATTGAGCTGCTAGCGGTTAGCATGAGACCGTACTATCTACCACGAGAGTTTACACACGTGATTATGATAGCTGTGTATGTCCCGCCCTCTGCTAACGCTGCAGCAGCCTGTGAGGTCCTGCACACTGTAACCAGCAGACTCCAAACACAGCACCCTCAGGCCCTTTTCCTGATCTCTGGGGACTTTAAAGATGATGTAACCATTTAATTATGGTTACATAATTAATTATGTAATTAATTATGCAAAATGCAAAACGCTCAGCTGTGTCTCCAATCAAAGCTCTGTAACTTCAGAGGTGATGTTCATATGTTGACTAATGGTTTTCTTTCATTTTTGATGTACTGCAGAATATTTGTATAAAATCCAGGCCAGGAAAATCTCCTTCATGTGTTTCTGTGTTTTGTCTTCAGCTACGTTGACACAAAGGCCTCTGCTGTGACGCTCACACCTTTGATAAAGTCTGGAGAGTGTCAGCTTCCTGTTTATAGATACAAAAATATGTAATGTTGTGAACTCTGGCCGCAGCGGCGCAAGAAAAAGGAGAATTACGGGAAGCACTCACAACAGGTAAAATCAAAATAACAAAGTAAAGTAGGATAAAATAAAAAACAACAAAAGAACAACACAATATACTTCCCCGTACTGTTACTGCTAACCTCTGTTAACCTAGTAACTCTTACCTTCTAACTGACAGCTGGTCAATAAACGAGCTCCATAAACGCTCCATATTCACCTTTACATGGAATATAAAGGGAAAAGAAGAAACACAGTGCTGTGTCAGCGTTAGACATATAGATATATCCTTGCTTTTAATACATTTGAAGGTGGGTGGGAGAGGTGCTTCTCCGCGTAGTCTACGGTCTCTTTGGGATCAGTAAAGCTTTTCCTCACATCACCATGGGTCACTAACAGCTTTGCAGGGTATAGCAGTCTGTACCTGACGCCGGTCATCCCACGTAGTCTTCCTCTCATATTTGCAAATGCGGCTCTGCGTTTCCAACAGAGGGAGGGAAATCTGGGAGGATGTTTATTTTAAAAACCCTTATACATCAGGTTCTTGTTCTCTGCAGCTTTCAGCAGAATTTCCTCACCAATGTGGTAGTAGTGCAATCTCAAGATGATGGGCCGAGGAAGATGACTTTGTTTGGGACGCTGGCGATTCGCTCTATGTGCTCGATCGATGAGTGGCTTCTCCTCGAGAGATAGCGCCTCCGCCAACAGGTGTGAACCAACTCAGTCATCTTGGGTCCCTCTGTGCCTTCTGGTATTCCTGCAGTTCTTAAATTATTCCTCCTGGAGTGCCTCAAGAGCTCCACATCTCTCATCTAACTTCTTTACCTCCGCAGACAAACGCTCCACAGTGGCCTGGAGAGTGGCGATGGTGTCAGAGTGGTTCGAGGCACAGTCCTGCAGTTCAGTCAAAGTGTTATCATGCCTGGCCACGTCGCTTTTTATGTCCGAAATTGAGGGCTGGATGCTCTGGTTCAAGGATGATATCTCGCCTCCTATGGTGGTAGAAATCTCTAATATGCAAGTGTCCAGTGCTGGTTAGTTAGTTCTAGTTCTAGTGGTTAGTGGGGCTTTATTTGGTGATTCTAGTGTGTGTTACATTGTTGTCATATTGTTGAGTCGCAGAGCTGTACAGTGTTACAGTTTCTGTAGAGTCTGGTATAAGGAACTCAGATCCCTCTGTGAATAATGTTCACTGAAACTGATCTGTAGTTAATGAACTAGTCAGGATTTACACTAGAGAATGTTTCTGCCATTACATGGCCTGTATTTGTAGAGCGCTTTACTCGTCCCTAAGGACCCCAAAGTGCTTTTTTGCCCAAGGACACAACGACCGAGACTGTCCCAGCCGGGGCTCGAACCGGCAACCTTCCGATTACAAGCCGAGCTGCCAACTCTTGAGCCACGATCGGCCCACATGTTGTTGTCTTTTGTTGCAGACACCAAGTGTTGAGATCCTGTCTCAACCTCCTACATTCTTCCAGCAGGTTACACATTATTTTTTGTATTTGGAATCAAATATATGTGTCAGTTGGGCCTAGTGCAGGGGTCAGCAACCTTTAACACCCAAAGAGCCTTTTGGACCCGGTTTCCACGCAAAGGGTCAGGGTTCGGGAAAACACTGGGAGCCGCAAATACTTTGTGACATCTAAAATGAAGATAACACTGTGTATATTGTTTTTACCTTTATGCTTTGTGTGAACAACTACAGTGTGTTGCTTATGAAATCCATGAAGTGCTACAGAGAAAATTACATTTGATTTATGTAATGAACACATTTTGAGCTCTTAAAGAAATATAACAAAGGAAAGCTGAACTACAATGATCCATGTAGCAAACACAAACTGTTATATCGCCTTTGGGCTTTTGGAGCCTTGACCTGACTTTTAAAAAAAGCGCGTTCATGCAAACATCGTCGGGTCTGCCGTGATATGTTTACAACGGGACTTCTGCTCCTGAACCTCTGCGCACAGCGTCTGCAGGTAAGGTAACTTTATTTATACCCAAAGGCAAGGTAAATTTGCTTTACAGAAAAATGACAGCATTTGACATCCCTTTAAAAACACACATACCTAGTAAATATATAAAACTCACTGTGACACATACTTTAATATTTCGAATCAAAAACAGTTCTTATTTAATTCAGTGACAGCAACGGGGACAAAGCTATTTTTATAACGCTTTGTCCTGCATCTCGGAAATAGAAACCTCCGTCCTGAGGGAAGAAGCTGAAATTCACCCCTTAGAGGATGGGAACCATTTTTAAGGATTGATAAAGCCATCCTCTGTACCTGCTCAGAGTACAGGGAGGCTAAACAAGACTGTGGCTCACCTATCAGACGACTGGACCATCTCACTATCTGATTTAGAGAGTTTTTCTCTGTGACAGAGGTCTGACCGAACCATGCCACCAAACAAAAGGATAAAACAGACTCAATAAAAGAACGATAAAACAAAGTTAAAATTTTTTGGTCAATGTGGAAATGAACAAGTTTCCTAAGGCAATAAAGGTGCTGGTGACCCTTTTTACAAACTGATTTGCAATTTTGATCAAAGTTCAGTTTTTCATTGATTATGGTCCCAAGATATTTATATGATTGTACTTGCTCTATTTTCTGACCTTTAATTAAAGTGACTCCGTGCCCATTTTGTTGTTTCCTAAAATCAACAACCATGTCTTTTGTTTTAGATATGTTCAGCTGGAGATAAGACTCCTCCCACCACTGAACAAAGTCATCAATGACTGGGCCGTGGTTAGTTTCACCCTCTTTCAGTAAGCTGACAATAACAGAGTCATCTGCATATTTAATAATGACCCTGTTTTCATGTCTGCCCTGACACATGTTTGTATAGAGAGTGAATAATAAGGGCGATAGGACGCAGCCTTGAGGAGAACCTGTGGAGGAGAACACTGGGTCAGACAGAACCCCATTTATTCTCACTCTTTGTGACCTGTCAGTTAGAAAATCTAAAATCCAGCCCAGCAGGTTTTTCCTGATTTCAAACTGTTCTAAAAGTCTTTTAATTAAAATATGGGGCTGTGTTGTATTAAAAGCCGAAGAAAAATCAATGAAAAGAAGTCTTGCAAAAGTCCCTTTACTCTCTACATGTTTAAGAATCAGATTTAGTAAAGTCAAAAGTGCGTCCTCCACTCCTCTGTTGGGCCTGTATGCAAACTGCATTGGATCCAGCTGACCTTCAGTCTCTTCATAATCACATTTCTGATGATTTTTTCAAAGACTTTCATGACAACTGAAGTGAGGCAACAGGCCTGAAGTCGTTTAGATTTAGGGACAGGAACCACGACTGCTTCTTTGCAAAGAGAGGGTACATGTTGTGTTTGCAAGGATTTGTTAAAAATAACCTGAAATATAGGACTGAGTTCATCAGCACAAGATTTAATTAGGCGGCCACTAATATTATCAGGACCTGGCTCTTGTTCACATTGACTGTATGAAAGGCCTTTTTAACATCGCTGAGTTCAATGATAAAGTGCTGAGTATCTCTCAGTTTCTGTTTCAGTTCCCAAATATCCTCGCTGAAATCAGAAGAACTAAAACGAGCATAAAACATGTTTAAAGCATTTGAAAATCTCTGTCTGAATTAAAACATCTAAAATGACCTGACTGCTGCTCTGGGGATTTTGAAACCCTGCTATGGTTTTCATACAAGTCCAGGCAGACCCAAAAGTTTTTGCAGCAAATTTGCTTTCAAGAAGGTTTTTGTCTGTTTTGCTTTCAACATCTCGATTTTCATTTCCTTGGTAGCTGTCTGAAAATCGGTAACAGCCCCTCTTTAAAGGCCTGTCTCTTTTTCCTTAAACAGGATTTGACACTTTTAGTGACCCATGGCTTATTGTTAGCGTAAATTTTAACACGCTTACGGGGTATAATCATGTCTTTACAAAATACTGCACAGGAGCTAGTAACATCCACCAAAGCGTCGAGATCATCTCCACAAGACTGAAGACGGGGCTGTACGAAGTCACTTTATCTCTACAGGACTGTAAGCTGTCGTCTGTGAGGCGTGAGCGTGTTTGTTTGAACACAGTTCACGGTGGAGAACAGCTGCTGACATAATGTGGATCCCAAGATCCATAACTGGCCTACCTGGGGCTGAAAGTCTCCATAAATGCAGGCGTTTCGGCGGCTACACCGGCTTCCACGAGTGTGACGCTTATTTTGAGAAAATAATAGAATATAAATGTATTTTTATATTTCAATATCACAATAATCTTCCAATGTAGAACTACAAGTTAAAAAAGAAGTAACATAAATCAAATCCACTTCAGCTAAATACTTCTCATTTATTTCCATCTTACATGCTGTGACTGCAGCCATTCCCACATCTCTGTGAATGGGACTCATGGACATGGATCAGTGGTTGTTGATCAATGGTCCTGAGAATCTGCATAATTAAGATGAAGGAACGGAGCTCCCAGCCCATCGTTCCTGCAGCTGCTTTCAGTCTTTATGCAAATGTCCTGTTTGTAAGACTGAAACCTGCAGCTGAGACTGAAGACGTCACCTGATGATGACGACACGTTTCTCCCACAAAACGCTGCGTCCAGATGAACAGAAGCAACAGACTCACTTTCCTGGATGATTGAGATGCATCAAGACTTCATTGTGTGTTACTTCTCATTCAGCACAGACACATTATTGCTGTTAGGTCATGTCAGCTGTCACTCAGTACAAGCACAACTGTGAACAACACAAACTTCTCTTCAATGTGTCACAGAAACACTAAGTGTGAGAGCCTGTATGACACACAGGACAGACTGTAAGCTCTGCTGGCTGCACAGCACTTTGTAGCAGTTTTCCAACATGTCCTCCACCCGTGATGTCAGTGGTGGGACCCCAGTCACAGCACTCAGCACCACCTCCTTTAAATGGATTTTATAGCAGTTCCTCCCGTTACTCGGTGCAACGCTTCTTAAATGTGTTTTTGCAGGATAAAACACAGCAGGTGGTGTAGAGAGGACGTCAGCTGACGGAGCAGAGGGAGGCAGACTGTGGATAAATGACAGAGTGAGAGGAGAGCAACCATGACAGAAGCACAGGTGTGGCAGATAGAAGTGGCTTTATAGACACTTATTGTCAGTCCTCGTGCATGCTGTGGAAATAAGTGTCTGTGTCATGAGGTGACATGTGAGCTTATCTTTGGTCAATAAAGCTGAACGACCAGTTTTCACTTTGCTTGTTACGCTTGTTTAGTGACGTCTGGGTTTCTGTGGAGCCCGAATTTTGATGAGTTCTGGTGAAATCATCTGAGATCATCTGAGCATCGGTGAAGAGTCAGCAGAGAAAGTGTGGGACAGAAGTTTGCTTTGGACACATGGACTGAAATCAAAAAGTAACAAACAGGATTTCCAATGGACAGTATGGAGAAGTGAAAGTACACAAAGGCTGTGCTGGAACACGTGTGTTACACTTTTTGACAGCTGAGAACAAAACACAATATTTTGCATCATCTCTGCAGTGTCTCTTCTTTCCTCTGCTGTTGTGCTTTTAGCTCCAAACTGTTTCAAATGGTTTGTCAGCAAGCTGACCTCTGACCTCTGCAGTACTAACTCCTGACCCGTACAAAGAGCGGGCGTTTCTGACCTTTGACCTGCAGCTGTATGTCTCTCAGTCTCAGTTCTTCTCTCCGTCACTGATGGAGCAGGTGTAGTTGCTGCTGACAGTCAGTCGTTTGTTTTCTCAGAGTGAGGCTGAAGTCTGAACTGTTCAGAGCATCAGGTCTCATCAACGTGCGCTGCTGTAACGCCGCTTTGTCCTCTGAGATCACCAGGTATGAAACCTGAGTGCTGACAGAGCAGCATGTTCCCCCTCATTCACCTCCACCACCACAGCCAAGGCATGCTGGGAAACTGAGGACACACAGACGGAGAACTGAAGTGTCTGCTGTGTGTTCATCTCAGAGTCCTCACAGGTGACACATTAGCTCCAGAACACCAAGCCAGGTGTTTGAAGCCTGACAGGGATTCTTCCCATCCAGAGGGAGGATTTAGCTGCACAACAATGAACATTAGTGTGTAGTTTAGAAACACAGACTGTGCCTGCACTGCATCTAGTGAAGAAAAGTGTTACTGCCAGAGAACCAGGCTCCTTTAAAGCAGCTGATATTAAGGTTGAAAAATCAACAATAAGCTGATGTAATCAACGTTTCACAAAATGGTCAGCAGCTAAAATCTGGAGCCGTTCTTTGGTGGTAATTAACAGTTTGTTCTTGTTAGCTAATTATGTCATTAAAGGTAGCAGCAGAAGCCTTGTGTTGAAAGCCCATTCACTCACACATTCACACAGTATGTGTGTGTCTGTGTTACACTGTGGACATCCCTTCTGTTGGAGCGCCATCTTGTGGCAGGTTTAAGAAATGTTCTTCTTGTAAATCCAAACTGATGCACCTCCATAGCAGACTGTGGAGGCTTTCAGTGACATGAAGACTTGATTTATACTGTCATATTCTCCTGTTACACAAAGCACAGCACGCTGAACATGGATGAACTGAAACTCCCAGCATCTGACTGAGGAAAAGCACAAATCATTCTCACACTGACTCCTGCTTGATTTTAGATTTGCTTTCAAATCCTCACACTTTCATATGAAGCACTAAATGGGCTCCAGACTGTTTATCTCAGCTTCCTGTCAAACACACTGCTGCTCACACCGAGGCTCAGTTTACTCCTCCAGCCTGGCTTAACCTGCTGTCTGTTAAAAACAGTCCCACACTCCTCTGTTTAATCCTTCTGATCAGACTCTTTGATTTTGTATTGTTTTTACCTGAAGTTGTGTTTTTGACATGGTTCTGTCTGTGAAATAAAGCTCACACACACACTGCTACAGTCCTTCATACACTTAGAAACGAAGCTGCTCCTTTCCTCAGTGCTGACACATAAAGAAGAGTTGGTTTTATATCCAACACGTCTCTGTTCCAGAAAACAGCTTCAGCAGCCTCTGAGTCTGAACTTGGAGTTGGTTATAAGCCACAGGCCTGTGTGCACAGCAATGAGGAAATATAATGCAGTAAGTGAAACATGGATGTGTGGAACAGATTATCCCAAAGGTTGATTCTGTTCATCTGGACGTTCTCAGTGAAACATTTGGTCTCTCGGTCAGGTGACTCCTTTAGTCTCAGCTGACTGCAGCTTTCCAAACCTTTGTCACTGGATCACTCACTTCATCTCCAACGTGTCCCTGACACAGACAGCTGGAGCCGTTACAGCAAAATCATTGATCATCGTTTTTAGAACATTAGCTGGTGTTGGTGGGCAGGCTAGCAGTGCTAATTGTTAGCACTAGTTCTGCTGCTCTCCCTTTGTCTCTGTTATTGTTGGTCTTTAGTGAACAATAGAAAGTGTCTTCATGAGACTGTTGCCTAATGTTCAAATGTAGATAACACCACCTGCACCAACCTGTTACACAGCACAACCCTCTGGTGTAGCTTTGGCTGGAGCACATATTGGCAGCTCCAGTGACATCACCACTCCATGGTGACATCATCTCTACAGACTGTGGCTGTTACATATCCTCACCTGGTAATAATAAGACTGTCCTCAGCTGCACACAGCTCCAAGATGAACAAACTGAAGTAAATACAAATTAGAGTTACGATAGATTGAAATCTTGTAATCAGAGCTAATTCTTAGTGAAACTCTCACAACATCATATCCTGATCCTGGGTTAGTGTCTCGGTCTCAGATCACAACATCAGCACAGGCTTGGCTTGGGTGAGGTATTGAGTGGTTCTTGTCCATGACAGCTGCAGGTACAGTGCCATCAGCCATGCTGCACCACATGTCTGCCCAGGAACATTAGTGTGGCTGAGTCTCATGTAAACATTGTGCTAAAGTGGTGGGAAAGTGGCTGCAAGCTGGCTGCACTGTGTCCAATACTCTCAGTATGATATCCACAAACCTCTGAGTGTCACAGAGTGGGCCTGTGCTCAGCTCACTGTGCCCCATTCAATTCTACTTGCATAGTTTTACAAGTAAAATTAAAAGTTGCTCAATGATAAGTTATTGTAGTAACAACTAAGTCCATGGTCATTATTTGTTAATAGGAGCTTAAAGCTTCTGCACCAATCATGGAGCAGCAGGTTTAGAGCATGTGGATCTACAAAAGTAAGTCCCAGTAAGATGGGCTGAGCCTTACATACTAGAAGAAACATGTCATTCCCAGCAGATGAAGCGCCCTTTAAAGCAGGATCTCACTTTAAACCTAAAGAACTTGCTATGAGCATGCAGTGCATTCATGGTTATTATTCATACGATTGTGGGGAGCTAATAAAGTGCAACTATCACATTACATTTTATTATTAAATTGTTGTTAACAATCCCTTCACTTCTGCTTATCTAATTCATGGTTGCAGGATGGCTGACAGCTTCCATTAGGCAGGAGGTAATGTCCATTCTGGCCACAGTGCAACCCACAATGTGTAACTGACACTATTATATTGCATTATGTCACATTGTTACATCTTTTTAATAAATGATGACAGTCAGCTGAATTTGCTGCCCCCTTGGTGGAGGACATCAGGATCAGCAGCTGCTGCTCCATCACAAACACCACAGAAGAAGAACAACACTGGATCAGATTATCTGGACGTGTTTGACAGGGACAGTGTTCATGTTCATGGACATCAGGACAAAAACAGACGATGGAAACCTGCCAGATTTGAGCTAAACTGCTCGTTTCCATGTGTAGTCCCTGGGAGGTCACATGACCAACAAAGACACACAAGCTGTGTCCCAAAACGTCGGCTGCATTCTCCGGAGGCCGCATTTGAAGGCCGATGACGTCACAGCCAGGCGACGAAGGCTGTCCCGATTCCTCGACTCCTTCAAATGCGTCCTTCATTCCCCCGAGTTTGAAGGAGGGGTCAGGTGTGTCCTTCGTGGCCCACCATATCCCAGAATTCATAGCGCGGCCCAGCCAAATTTCAGCTGCCAACAATGGCGGCCCCTACTAAGTTTTAAAATTTAACGAGGGAGTACTACTTACTTACAATGAATTCCTTACACTATATAATTTTCCCGTCAGTGTTGGGGAATTCTCAATGGTGCTTGGTGCCATACCCTCAGGGACTTTAATGTTATATAAAAACACTGACAGCTCAATATCTGCCTCAGTCACTCTCCCTGATCCAGCTGAGTCAGCAGTGGGAAAAATCTGCTTTTCACAGGAACTTGGTAACAGCAATAAGAGAATACGTAGTTTATTCCAAGAAGATATCATGTCTCTCCCATATATAGAATATCTTACTGGAACCGACATGTTCCAGATATCACCTGGAAGACAGTCTGGATGATCCCATAAATATCTAATTGTGAACAAGGTGAAGGAAATCTCATATAAAATTCTTCATAAATGTGACCCAGCCAGTCACTATATGGTAACATTTAAAAGAGACATAAATACTAATTGAACTTTCTGTGGGGATCATCCAGAAACTGTGGCACATCTCTTTTGGTTCCTCTACACAGAGATTCTGGAAGAATTTAGCAGTTTTGTTATTGTCCATATTTTAAGGGAGTTTTCTTTACGATGGAAAATGTTTTATTCTTTTTCTTTAAGTTCCCCAGGAAGAATGATAAATGTTTTTTATAAAATATTTGTTAATACTTTTAGCTATTTTATATCCATAAATGTAAGTTTATTAATAAAACACCATATTTCTGCCTTTTTATAAGGATATGAATTGTACATACAATCAATTTCAGACTCAACCAACAAAAAGCCTCTCAGAACAATATTTATATGTTGATTTTTTTCACCTACTCATATCATAATTTTTTTACTCCTGGTTCTGTATGTTCATGTTCTGTTCTTTTGTAAACTTCATCTGTTTGTATGTTGTATACTCATTGTGTTTCAATAAAGTTCGATTTAAAAAAAGGTACGTTCTAAACGAAGCTTCAGATGTCACTCCCATACGGTAAAAAAATATATTTTAAAATACATTTTAAAATATATTTATATATTTAAAATGTATTTTAGCACATATATTTTTTGGCCATTTTTTGTATATTTTGAAATGTATTAATAAAATATATTTCAAAATACAATTTAAATTTATTTAAAATCATTCAAAAAAATATAAATTTAACCCTTCATATATTTCTAAGAAAACACATTCACATGTAACATCTGAAAGAAATCTTTATTTGATGTTTAAAACATACATATAGCATATCAATCAAGCAAGGAATATTCATTTTATAAGTTTATTCTCATTACATACTTAAACATTCTAAAAGAAACACACACACATATACATATATGTGTGTGTATGTGTATATGTGTGTGTGATTGTATGAACATAAGTCAGCATACTTAAAATGTAATTTCTTTTCCTTTTCCAGCAGTCTCAGTTCCCCCAGCTTTCACGGCAATCCTCAAAGCCCTTCTGGACATGCTGGGAAACCCCTTCCTTACCCCCACTGTAACAAACAAAAGTCACAGTTCTATTACTTTTATCAGAGTTAAAATAAAAATGTGATTTATGTTAGCTGGCTTCATTTAGCAAACAGATATTTCTGTTTATACAGATACAGATATTAATACAGATATATTTTACGCATAATTTTACCTCTTTTTTTTCCTAGATGGGAAGTCTATCCAGTTCACATTACAGTAATGCTAACACCCCTTTTGGTCGTCTCTCCTTACCTTCCAGCATTCATAAATCTGTTGACCTTCTTTGTCTGAGACCAACCACTACAATGCATCATCACCTATTTGTATTGGTAACTTACTTTACAACCTATTTTAATGGTTGCAAAGTAAGTTACTTGTGGTGTATGCAATTTTAGATACACAGAAAGTCTTCACTTACTATATATGGCTGTCATAGTGTCCTTATCAAGGGCAGTTCTTCACTCTGCGCCGATGTCCGTTTTGCTCTGTCCTCCTATAAAAAGCATGAACATTTGAGTGTTTGACTAGTTTTAGATTTCCAAAAATTTGATATTTGTACAACTAAACATTTGAACTACAATATATGCTATTGAGCGATACTTTTATGGGTAATTTTTGGTAAAGAAACTGGTGACAGAGTTGTAGGCTTTTTAAAGTACTATTAGCTAACCATTTGAACTGACTTTCAAAGCTGATTACCTTTTAAATTGCTGTGGATCAAAACCTCCAGTGGGAAGGCGGCCATTAGAAGAACACGCACCATTGAACCTGAAAATAACAAAAACAAACAAAAAACAGAACAATATATAAGAGTCCGGTAGGGTAATAAATCTCTTCTGAAGCAATATAGTTATTTTGGGTGAAAAACAAAACATTCCTCTAAAATATATATACTGACATCAGCAATCAACATCATGATTGTAATTATTTCCTTTTTAGTACATCTACTGCTGTTTGCATGTGTCAAGCACTACGACTGTATCTATGCATATAAATTCACCATATATATCCAGCAAAAATGTTTTGTTATAGGAAAACAAACAAAGGCATTCAATCAGAGGTGAGAAATTAATTGGGAATATGAATTATAGGTGAACTATTCTTTACCTACTAGCAATCAAGCTTCTTTAACCAAGAAGCTTGAAATATTTGAATGTAAAATAAAATAAATAAATAAATAATAATAAAAATAACATGATGTAATTAAAATGCACAACTTACATTAAGGAAATCTGCATTTGTATCCACAGGCTAAAAGTAAAACAGTAAATGTGTTAGTGATAGTACAGGTATTTGTAAAAAAAAAAAAAAAGAGGCAGTAACTGTGACGCTTCTAGTGGGATGCTAAATGCAGAGATTTATATTTACAGTATAATACTGCATGTACGGGTAACTGTGTTGTGAACTGTAACTGAATATTAGAGAATCTCAGAGAAATTAAATGTATTTATTTTTTGAATTTATCAATCATAAAACTGTGTGTTTTGAAGGCCTGTTACGATAACGACTTTTTGTTGGTCGGTATATTGCCCCATAAACAATTGCGACAAGTTATGTCATTGTCATTTTAAGACCATTTTATGTCTTTGAATGTATAATCATAATATAACACCATAATAATGCAAGATCTACACACTTTCAATTGACAAACCAACATCTAATTCTTAAAGTATTTAGATCATTGAAATTAGGAATCAAAATATTAGATACCTTAAAAACTTGAATAAATAGTAAGTTTTCTAACAAATAGAAAACAATGATATTTAATGTTATTGTTTTGTTATCATTATATTTTATTTTTGTAAATATAATGGCAGATAAATTACATCATCAACAATTATTCAGGTCATGTACATGTATTGTGTGTTAAGTCGATATATCGATTATTGTGATAGGCCTACTGTTTTGGTATCATAACGAGCTTGTCAAACATGCATGACCACTAAACAATGTCTAAGCAGTAGTATTGGTCTGAATGACAACAAACATAACTAGTGTTTTGGAAAATCTGTTAGAAAACAGTTATTTCAATAATTATGATTAGCATGTGACACAGACACCGCATAAAAAACCACAACAACAAATACTTACTTTAGGAGGATGGGGGAGGGCAGCATGAGGTTGAGACTTTGACATCTGTAAAAAACAAATTCATGTATTACAAAAAAGTCACTTAAAAATACATTAATGTGGCAGACTGTTCCCTGTTCAGATGCAGTGTATAAGTACAATCAGGGCTGTCACAACAATGGGGTGGGGCCAAGTGGCTGCAACCCTAGGTACAATGTGCAGGTATATATAATTACATATAATATATGTGAATAAAGCAAGAATCTGTTTAGGTTAGTCACTGTGCTGACTGATGCTTGCTAGGTTTATATGATTGCAAACTGCACAAAAACAACAACAGCAACAACATTAATGACAATGACAAACAAAATTACTTACATTTATGTAAATCTCACATTAGGAAGATCTGCATTCGATTTCATGGGCTGAAATAAATAGGCAGAAACATTACTGCTAAAAAAATAAAAAACAAAAACTCTAAAAAGCCTAAAAATGACTTAAAAAGCAAGGAAATGTGGAACATTGTAATTAGCGAACATTAATAAAGCATAACTGTTCTTTGTTTCTAACCTTGGTAAGTACTCTGTAGCCAGAAGGAGAGGTAGGATTTCTGTGAAAGCCAAATTAAATGTGAATAGGCTTTGATAGTTATTGAGAAGGCAGAATAATAAGAAAAGGCAAAAGTACGTCACAATATAATTAATTAAGTTACATATTTTGATTACCAAATTATGGAAGCGTGGAGCTGCCACCCAGGCAAAAGAAAAATAGAGCTATATCACGTTATGACGTGAAATGTTTATTGTTCTAACATTATGCTTTTCATGTTTGTATAATACAGTGGTTCTTAACCTTGTTGGAGGTACCGAACCCCACCAGTTTCATATGCGCATTCATTGAACCCCTCTTTAGTGAAAAATAAAGTGTGGTTTTTTTTTCAAATTAGACGTAGATATGTTTTTTACTGGTGCACAAAATGAGCCGTGCACGTCACAGCGGAGGCTCTGCCGAACCCCTGAGACCAACTCACCGAACCCCTAGGGTTCGATCGAACCCAGGTTAAGAACCACTGGTATAATATAATATCACGTTATTATAATATACATAATTGTCACGTTCGCACAATATTGTACGGACGTGATAATTATGTACATTTTTCGTACAATGTTGTTCAAACATGTTGTTCAAATATGATAGTATATTGTTAGAACGATAAACTTTTCACGTTATAACGTGATATACTTATATTTCTCTTTTGCCTGGGTGGCAGCTCTACGCTTCCGTTCCAAATACACGAGAATAAAGTAATATTATATGGGAAAAGGCACCTGCTAGCTTGATGATGGAGGCGTCTTAGACTGGCCACCCGCCTTGGCTTCTTGTCGCCACTCCATGAAATAAAGGTCCGTTTCCTCCATGCCGGCTAATTATTCATCCTCATTAAAATCTCGTATATGTTCAGTTGGCAGAATTGAGAATTTTACATCTTCCAACCACTTAATTAACGCGAACATAATCGGCTTGTTTCTTCCCGTCTCCTGTATCCGGCCGTTCCTCTCGCTGTCAGATTTCGCGCCTCAGAGACGTCGTTATTTTTCAAAAAAAAAAAAAAAGAAGAAAGAAAGAAACAGTAACAACTACTAAAGAGAGTTTTTGCACGTTCATTGCACATTTGTGGGAATGTTTAAATATTTAATTTTTATTAATTACTTTTCATTATATCTTTATTTTTTAAACCACCGTGGCAATGCGCATGCGCATACACTCCTGCACGCAAAGGGCTTTGGAGTTGACGTAATGTCGCAATGCATTGTGGGAGCGCAGCACCATCTTGGCAGGTCACGAATCAAAACAAGATTGCTACGAACCATTCTGAAACGTAGCTCAAAAGAAAATGACGGTATAGAGACAGATTCTGTCCAGATGCAAAGAGACGGTACTTGATTGTTGAAATGTGGACCTGTATGAAATATAGCCGTGGAGTAGAAACCCTGAAGACCAAACCGCTATTGACTTAGCATGATCTACTCTCATACCTTGTCTGTGGAGTCAGAGCATACATGGCGCACCAATTTCGCAATTATAAATCTCTGGAGGCGCACATCCAATTCACCAAGGACTGGGTACAAGATTTGGCTATTTTTAAGCCTCCACGTTGTGAGTACGCCGTCATTCAAGCAAAGGTAAGTCAGCTTGAGTACTGCGAGTAAAATGCGTTTGATTCCCCCCAACATTCAAATTAGTGCTAGCAAAAATTCATTCGTGAGGGGGAAATTACAGTGAGAACATGTAGAGGCTCTGTTAGAGGGATAACATAGTGAGTTCAGTGCATTGATGTGACATTGTCCTGAAGGATTTAGTTATTCTTTATGGTTAAAGAAATTGCCCTAATTAATTCATATTTATTATAAATAATCCTAATTACACATCTTGCTTCCTTGTTTGTGTCCTGTGTCACTAAAAATACATTCTGTTTTAGTTTTATACATTGATTAATGACCTGCAGAATCTGCTTGTCATATTAGGTGTCCATAGTTGTCACTTAAAGTCGAACTTTATGTTTTCTCCCTCTTGAAAGTGATTACATCCTTGCATTACATACTTTAGGTTCATTTTTTGCTGATAGGTTTCTAAAAAGAAACATGCAGATTTAGAATATAACATGCAGCGTTCTATAGATGGATACATAAAAACACTTTATTTGTTACATTTATGATAAATGGATTTGAAAGTAAATAAAACACATTTGTGTCGGACTTGGCTTATTAAAGTTCTTGTCTTTAAATGAACTTTGTCTGTGTGTGTTTTAGGTCCTGCACTCTTAAAGACTGAATTGCAGCATTGCAGCCACAGGTCATTGTGAGCATCACAGGGAAGGTTGAAGCCGCCCACTGCAGCTGTATGACTAGAGTCGTGGAGACTTGCAGCCATGTCACTGCTCTTCTGTTTAATGTAGAAGCAACAGTGAGGATCTGTGGCACAAGGACTGTTACAGATGAACCTGCATACTGGGTTTTGCTGGGTAATATGACCAAGATACAGCCAGAGGTTGGCCATAAGATAGACTTCTCCTCTTCAGCTGCCCAAAAAAAGGTTCTTGATCAAAACATAGACAGACCATCTGTAGTGACAGGTAAAAGAAGCCATCCTCAAAAAAGAAAAGTTCCACCTGCTACTGTGGAGGAGTTGGATCAACTGATGGGACAATATTTTTCCAAGCATAGTTCTGTTCTGAATAACCCATAGTGTTTTAATTTAGGGGGCCATGTAAATACTTTGCATTTACTGAATATGTACTTACTAAATACCACTGTTCAAAAGTTGAATAAAGAAACAAAGAAATGTTTGCCTATTTTGAATTAAAAGCACTTTGTCGAACATCACATCAGTTACAATGTAGAAAAAATGTTATGTATAGTTTACAAATGACAAAATGTTCACATAAAATCATGACAGCATTTGTATAATATCACCCACTACTAGCATTCTGTAATTTACTGTCTCTTTTGAAAACTTATCACTTATCACATGGAGAAACCTTTGGAATGCAAGCATGCTGATCCACACAGGTATGCACACAGGTGTACACACGGGTATTCACAGACGCGGACTACAGCTTTCTTGGCTGCTGCCTCAAAGCACACTGTGCGCTGTCTATCCTGCGTGCTGCACAATATCGTTTATTATTTAGTAACTATTGATATCTATGGCTAGCTAGTTTATTGTGATGGTGCTTTTTTTTCTATTATTATGTTGCTCTTTGTTGTTTGCTGTCTCCTCTGTTTTTTTTTTTTTCTCCATACAGGTGACCCAGGAGTTTTTTTTTTGTTGTTTGTTTTTTTTTCTCTCTTCCCCCCCTTCTCACCGTCTCTTCTCCCCTTTGGTTTTCTTTCTCTCCCTCCCTCTCTTTCTTTCATTCTTTCCCCCTGTCCTGTCCCACAGTCATGTCTGTCCCGTTTGCAACTGAAAATAAAATAAATTCATAATTATAATAAAGGTCAATCAAATGGACCAATATGGCAAGGCCATGATGATCCACTTGGTAAAATAAATCCGCTTGCCATCTTTCTTGGCCTCAAGACAACAATTCTGATGGCTATAGATCCAAACGGGACAAAAAAAATAAAAAAATAAAGTAGTCTCAGAATAGTGAATTAAACCAACATTTATTGTTGATTTTTTTTTTAACAAGAAAAACATTTTTCAACTGAATAAAAACAATGCCAATAACCAAAATAAATAGAAGCGTACATGAAAACTACACAGTCCTTCACCTTTCTGTCTGATTTTTTTAAGGAAAACAGTTTTTCATTCCACTAAAAACAGGACAAACCCACCAGCATGAACATTAAATAAACTATTACAATTGTAAAACAAAACTCATTTACAAAATGTAATAATTATCAGTGGGTCCCAGGAAATAGAATGTGACATGGGATTTAGATTTCCGTTGCCAGGATGGTCGGGTTCAGCGTAGTCTTTATCACCACCTGTCAAAGACACATCATCAATATTCATGTTTGCTCAGGTTATTCACTTGTTCACATCTGTCTGAGATCATTCATACTGTTGTATGGATGTGTGTACAGTATGTATATAATTATCAGCTATGTAAAAGATATTATCATCTCTGTTCTTACCTAGTTGGAAGTCCTCCATTCAAACTCAGAGAGCCGCTGGAGGAAGGTGGTGATCCGAGGGCTGATTCTTGTAACCTTCCTCTTTACGACACGACCTGTCTTGCGGCTTGTACCAAGTTTTGCAGGGCATTTTGTTCCCATGTCTGGATTGATCCTCACAAAGAACCTTTTAACGGAAAAAAGGCTGCTTTAATTTCAAAATTAAAACATACGTTACAGCAATCACCTATATGTTTCTGCAACTGTAAAAAGAGAAGGAGAAAAAAAAAAGAAGAGAAAAAAGGAAAAAAAAAAAAGAAAAAAAGAAAACTTATCACTACATAAACAGCACAAGACTTAAGAGTATTTAACAAGAGCATTTTTCCCTGGTTTTACTACCACACTGGGGCACATGTTCACCAAAACGCAGCAAACCTTTGCCATCTTATCCAGGAAGGTCACCTTTTTACCCTCACATGGAAGAAGTAATCTGATTGGCATGGTGGTATGTAGCATGTAGTTTGAAGCAGGGATTTCGTAGTGCCCCATGTGTAGTGTTGGAACCCAGTCAGGATTTGTTTCATTCATTTCATAGGCTGGTTTGTTGCAATAATGCCAAATAATTAGCAACTCTATAAATAGAAGGTAGTTCTGCATGTTTGTTCTAAGTTTGTGCTATGATCTCAGAGCGCATTGAAAATAAAATTAACAGGCTATAAATAATAATATGAACTTATTTAGAACTTACCTGAATGAAAATACTGGAGCACACCAACAGATATCTGTGGCTGGTAGAGAACTGAATATCAGCTCGTCTCGCAGCTGCTATCCAGGCTAGACGCCTTCTTTTGGTAACATCCAACACATAAGCTCCCTCATGATGCTTCCAGGTGAGGAAACAATGAAAAGAGAGCCTGTTTTCAAGCTTATTCCTTTGTCGGTAGTGCAATCTAACATTACAACCGACCACACAGCAAGCATTTGTTTGGCCTGCTAATATGGCGCCTTGACCAAAAATCCTGGCTACGCCCCATCCCGTAAGATCACGCTCCAGAGCCCTATTAACGTACGGATCTAGAAAGAAGACGCTGCATTTTTAACTCTGAGGGAGATGGAGAATGAGCCTATTTCCAAAACAGTGGAGTGTGTTCCTTTAAGTACTAAATTGTATATATTGTCAAAAACTAAAGTGTACATAGCAGTTGTTGTATCTTGTTTACTGTATCACTGACAGATAATTTCAAAGTCAATGAACGCTACATTATAGTGAGATATTGTGTAATGTGAAATACTGTAAGCAAATGAATAAACAACCTAATTCGTGATAGACCTTTGACTCTGTTTTGTTTGAATCCAACTGTTTTTTGCAGATGTGCATAAAACATGTTACTTTTAGTATTGTTATCATTATCATCATTATTGCACTAAATATATTTTAAATAAAGGATACTTTGATATACATTCTACTGTAAGGTTGGAAATGTATTTTCTTCACCCTAAAATATGTTTTGAAATGTATTTTGGTTTGAAAGAAATATATTTTCAATTTCAAAAATATATTTTTTTGGAGCATCACAAATACAAAATATATTTACCATATATTTGAAATATATTTTGGCCAGGAAAAATGTATTTTTTTACCGTATGGGTTTGCTGCTGCTGACTTTGAAAATCACACCAAACATGGAATCAAATATATCGACTCAGCTTAGACTACAGAGAAGCTCGGCACTGCTCACAAAACTCAACACAAAAGGCTTTTTAAAGACAACAATCACTTTGACAGACACACAAACACGACTGAGTACAGAGCAGCTGCTGGTTTGAAGCCACAGAAATGTTCAAATGTTTAAACACACTGCAGCGTTGCAGCCGTGATGCATTTGTGCTGCTAAGGCCACACACATCAGCTGCCTTACATTTTAGTACCAGTTCATCTCTGACCATGGCAGCACAGTCTTTCCAGTACAGTGATGTTGGTGGGGACAGTGGGGACTGATTGTTCATTGGCTGTAAGCCGGTCACATGGACGTTTAACTGGTGCTTTGATTGCTCTGTAGTCTGTTGTGCCTGTGAGCTGCTCCTAAAATGAGACAGATTATAATTGTCACCATTCTGTTAATGACTCTTATTATGTGCGCTCTCCTCCACTGTCACACTAAACACATTAAACCTTTATTTTTGTGTAAAGTCAGGATTTATTGGCTCTTCTTAAAAGCGTCATGAAGTGCAAAACTCAGCAAACATTATACAAAAGTAGATTTAGAAGCTGAACTGAAAACATTTAAAGTGACAGTCAGCACAAATCCAGCTGACATCTCCATCCAACCCAAGTCTTCATTTAAAGTCATTATAACTGTGACACACGTTTGTTACAGTATTAATCCTGCCTGATGCTGCAGGGCCAACATCATGAAACAGGCTCAGCATTTATTTCCATTATGAAACTTTATCATTAAAAACAAACCATTGTTCTGCAGTCGTCCCAGGACTGTCGGTCAAACGTTCTCTCCACATGTTTAAGGCTGAGCTCACTTTATCGTCTGCCTGAAGGAGGGAAGCAGATGTTACTAAACATCACAATAAAACATATGAAATGGGTGCACATGAGGAACGTCTGCACTGTTAAAGCCATGCAAACATCTTCACACATGAAGCAGCAACACCTCTCAGTTTAGCAGCAGCTGGTAAAAGCCACAGTGATCCTGGAGCCTCCCTGAAGGACTCGTTCATCAGTAACTGTCAGGAGGACGATTAAACCTGCTGCACACGTCCTGTAGTTACACACTCGGGAGGAAAGACGACGTCCTCGCTCTGCAACATGATCTGTGTTTCATCCAGGACGCTCAAACACAGACTGGTCTCCAAATATTAGACGCACTGGTTCTTCATGCGTTTCTACCTGAGCACTCAGAGTCATTTCTACAACAGGCCTCCTTCACCTGCTGGTGCCTCTGTTTCTGTGTTTGGCTGTTTCCATCAGTGCCTGATGTTTGTGATCTTTGATCTGTTCTGAAGTCTCTCTTTGTAACACAAATGTTGTTTGGCTTCTTTTGCAAACAAGGCAAAAGAACTTTAATGGATTCATTTGCTGATCTTACTTTTCTGATGCAAAGCCGTCCTTTCAACGCTTTAGAAAGAAAACCCAACAATGTTTTTAAAACTTTCCCAAAATGTAAAAGCTATTAAAACCATAAACTTCTGCTCCTTGATCATGTGATTCTCCTTCTAGACTGTCTGTAATTGTTATTGCTGATTGTCAATAAAGTTGTTTTTTATAAGTTATGTTGTAAAGGAAGCTTGTGGCGAGGGAGGAGGGGCGACTAAAAGCAGGTTCATATAGTGGGAAAGTCCTCAGGTCATGTGAGGATATTTACTGATGCGTCAACACTGTCAGATAAAAGAACGGCTGCTGCATTTGTTCTCCCACAAATAAGTTTGGTGATGAGTAAAAGAATTACAGATGATGTGGCAGTTTATACTGGGAGCTGGTAGTGATGTTACTGGCTTGAACTGGGTGGAGGACGCACTAATATGGAGGTATGTGGTTTGCTGGGACTCTAGCAGCGTGCTAGTGAGCACAGGTGATATGTCTTCAGACTCTAGGCAACATATTGTTTTTGATATACTTCATTTACTGTATAGAATCAAACACAGAGGGATAGAAGTGGATTTCTTATGGCTCCCTGTGAATATCGGTGTTGATGCAATGAACAGGACGATAAGTTTAAAAAGGTGCAGCAAGAAGAAGTCGTGCAGGTTTGACTATAAAATACAGTGAAAGTGAGGTGAAGAGTATAATGAAGGTAAAGATGAAGGACGAGTGGCAGGCACACTGGGACAGAGACGGGAAAGGCAGATATTATTATACAGAAAACAGTCGTGTAGAAGAAGCTGCAGCAGAGACCAGGATGGAATCTGGAGAGTCAGAGTTGGTCACACAGGCTTGAATAGCACACTTAAAAAGGTAAACATGACACAGGAAGTGTGACTTCTGTGGACCAGAGGAGACGTTTGACGGGTTGTTAGCGTCGTCAGGATGCTGGATGGAAACGCTGTGCCTGATAGGATGATTACAGGCTGGACTTTGTCTTCCTGTTACAGATGGATCCAGGCCCTGGATGACTGCTGGACACACATGACCCACACTAGGCTGCCTTCATCCATCCTTTCCTCCTTCACTGAGACTCAGAGTCAGCATGTATGTATTTATCAGTGATTTGAATCCTTTCATTACAGAGTGAAGTTATTTTTTTTATTTATTTTTTTTTTAAATGACATCAGAAACAGCAGTATGCGACATTACGTGATGGCAGAGCTTCAGTGCATCCTTTGTCATTTTTTTTTTTTTTTTAATAAATAGGACAGGGGGAATGAATGAGAGAAAGAGGGGGAGAGAAAGAAAGAAAACCAAAGGGGAGAAGAGACGGTGAGAAGGGGGGGGGGAAGAGAGAGAAAAAAAAAAGAACTCCTGGGTCACCTGTATGGAGAAAAAAAAAACAAACAAAAAAAACAAACAGAGGAGACAGCAAACAACAAAGAGCAACATAATAATAGAGAAAACAAAGCACCATCACAATAAACTAGCTAGTCATAGATATCAATATTTACTAAATAATAAACGATATTGTGCAGCACGCAAGATAGACAGCGCACAGTGTGCTTTGAGGCAGCAGCCAAGAAAGCTTTAGTCCGCGTCTGTGAATACCCATGTGTGCATACCTGTGTGGATCAGCATGCTTGCATTCCAAAGGTTTCTCCATGTAATGATCTGCTAGGGAGTGTGGGGGGGCCACAGCCCCGTCCTCCAGGGTGTGAAGTGGGTATGGAGGAGATCAAAACTCCAGACATCCAGAGGCCCCCAGAACACAAGAGACCATGGAAGACCAACAGAGGGGCAGCCGCGCCACTGTTCCAGAAAGAGCTGAGGAGAGTCCCAGATGAGGGCTCGCCCAGCAGCCGCGGAGCAGAAGTCAGGGGGAGTTGCAGTGACGCGCCCGTGAGCTCCGCCGGCCCCCAGCTGTGCCTGAGTGACCGAGCCCCAGGCCGAGAGGCCGGGGGCACCCCACCTCCAAAGGGGCCCGAGCGAGCCCCAGGCCCCAGGCCCCGACAAGCGGCCGCCAAGGAGTGAGCCGGTGTGTACCCGGACGCCCACCCCCAGATACAAAGAACCACCAACACACCGACACCTGAGGGAGTCCGCCACCGGCAGGGGAAGTGGTGGTGGGTGGAGATAGGCCTCCAAACCTTGGAGGGCCTGAGGTGTCCCCAGAGAGGTGGCGTCTGATACCCAACCTGACATATAGACACAGACATACAGGCACACACAGACACAAACATCCATTCCCACCCTCATGCTCTCATATGCACTCACTCCACACTCAACCAACGTGGAGACAGACATAAAGAGACGCTGTACACACAATCACACTCCCCAAGCGTACTCTACAAACCGGGTCTAGGTGCCCCCGCCCCTGGAGGGGGGAATTGCACCCAGACCCAGGTGGTGTTACCCTTTTCCCTGCGGTGGGGAGAGGCAGACCACCCCGACTCCGCAGCAGCAGGGAGGCCCCACACCCCAGACCGCAGTCGGACGGCCAACTCCTCCTACTAGCCCTCCCACTCCAGCAGGCCGCAGAGAATTGGGGTGGGAGAAGACTCCAAACCTCCCTCCACCCGCTCATTGTAGTGTTGATGCATATGTGTTCTAAGGTGCAATTAAAACCCAGCAGGGCATGGAGCTACCTGCCAAGGAGCAGCAGGTAAGCGCATAGTCCCTCCTGCTAGCCCTCAATGACTAAGTGTATTTAAAATTGAGAGGTGGGCAACGACGTCAGGGGTGAGGCGTACACCCTGATGGTAATTTGGACTCCGTGATTGTGCCCACCCCCAAGATCCTATATGTATGTGTAATGAGAGTGTGAATAATGTGAATGTCTAAGTTGTGGGATAAAATTGAGGCAGAGGCAGCCAGAAGGGGACAGGGGGGGGGGTAGCCTCCTCTGCACCCTGGTGACATACCCCCACTCCAAGGCCCTGCATGTGTGAGTGGTTGTGGAGGAGCGGGAAGAGGGAGGCAGCTGGAGATGGGGAGGGAAGGAAGGGAGGGGCAGGTAACCCCTCCCTGGGGCCAGCTCCCCCGCTGACCCCAGTAGGCACTCCCACCCTTCGCGACCCGCCAGGGAAGGGGGGCCCAGGCCCATCAGACCGGGGCCCAGTGCAGTAGCGCCCTCCGGCTCCACAGAGCCCTGGACAGTCCACCCAACCCCACCACAGAGAAAACTGCACCCACCCCACCATCCACACATCTTCCAGACTACATAAGACGGTAAACGCCCAGGCTGAGATCTTCCTCCACCTCTCCTGTATCTCCCCCTCCTGCAGAGAGTTCCTGAAGAGAAGAAAGCTCCTGCAAGATGTGACCATCCCCCCCACCAGTTGAAGAGCCCCCCAGGCGGCTCGACGCACCGGCGGCACCCTGCTCCAGGGCCGGGCCCCCATGCACCCACCCGCCCACAACCCCGGCAACACACCAACCAGGACCCAAGCCCCCGAGGCCCGGCCCGGGCCCCAGCCCAGAGACGGAGCGCCCCCAGAACCTCACGCCCATCCCGGACCCACCCAGGGGCAGCCAGGTTGCCAGGTCAGTAACCCACGTCCGTCAGCACAGACCCTCCCCTAGCCCCGCTGCACGCAGCCGCGAGGAAACAGTCACCTGAGAGCCAACAGAGCCCCCAACCGGACGTGACCGCTACCCAGGGTTGAGCCCCCCAAGGAAGATGCCTCCGGGGAACCCCCCGACGCCCTAAGCCTGTCCCTACCCCCTCACCAATCACAACAGTGAAGGCGGGACCAAACTATGACCCCCCACCCCCACTAGGTGATGGAGCTGATAAAAGGGGCCCAGAGCAATTGATCTAATGTGGTGGCAGAGGCTGTGTCAAGACTAATGTAATCTAAGTCTAAGAGTGAAGTTAAAGTAGACGTGTGAACACACTAATAAACACAAAGGGACACAACTACTACTGCATGATGTAAAGCTGAAGTATGACACAGCTTTATGAACCTCCTGTTATCCTGGTAGACGAGTACAGCAATAAATCTTTTACTTGAACATCTTCTGGCTCCAATAAGCTTTGAAATGTGACCATGAAGTTAGAGACACACTGACTGAAACCCACAGCTGTGACTGTGGATCACATCCACACACAGTGTAGCTGCTGTCTCTGTGTGAGGTCTGTGTATATATGTACATATTTATGCTTATATTCATGTTCTCTTATTCCCCTTTATTTGATATCCTAATTCTGTGCTGTGTAAAAGTTTGTCGGTGTTCTGCTGCTACAAACTGGATTTCCTGGAGGATAAACATGAGGGATTCATAAAGTTCTATCTCTCTGTTAAAATCCCCCAAAATAAATGAAATGTGAATTTCAGGCAGACGTGTTTTTAAAAGAGTCTCTTTAATGGAAAAATGTGTTTTTAAAACCAGCCAATAGGAGCGTCTGTGGATATCAGCTGAGGCTGAACTCAGGAACACCATCACATATAAATACACAGAATTAAATCACTAGATAAAAGACGTCATTAAATAAGGATCAAATCAACATGTCAGAGGTCAAAGGTCAGTCAGAAGAGGTGTGGTTAAACACTGGCAGTGCAGTGACCTAATGCAGTTTGGTTACCGCCACGGGAAAAGCCCCGCCCCCTCTGAGCCTCCGCTGTGTCCTCAGCACATCCAGGAGCAGCAGGTCAGAGGGGGCGGGGCCATGTCAGGACTTATTTTAAGTAAAATTTAAAGTGGAGCGACGGCAGGAGTCACACAGCAGTAACCAGCTCTGTCTGCCAGGGTCAAAGGTCAAGCAAGTCCTGCAGCTGACCCACACACAGACTTACACTGATCCACAGAGAGTGATGAATCCACACATCACTCGGCTGGAGGAAGCTGGGGTTCCACACCGTCCAATCAGAAACCAGTGTTGACGCTGAGACCCGTCTCTGTAACAGGAAGTCCATGAACAGGCAGACCCTCTGCAGCAGGCTGACCTGTGACCTCTGAGACAGAGGGAGGAGTTTGTGTCAGCAGGGGGCGCTGCAGCATCGCCTGAGAGCTTTAAGAACAACAGCAATAAACAGGAAGTGAAAGTCACACTTCTGTTGGTGTGCGTTATCAGCAGACCCCACCCTCTGCAGGAAGCTGAGATAAGAAGCAGCCAATCACAGAGCAGAGAGCGTGTGACTTCCTGTTCCTGCTGTTACTGTGACAACAGCTCCTGGGACAGAGAGCAGCTTTCTAAAGAGGAAAGATGTTGCTGTCAGCCCCGGGTGTCATGTGACCCACCTGATGTACCGATTTAAGACTGTAAGAACAATAACAACAACATGTTTTAGTCAGGTGATCCATGCAGAGCAGATCCATGTGACCAAACACAGCTGGATCACATGTTTCCTCTCCTGGAAACAGAAAGCCTTCATGTATAAAGGCTCATGTACCCACTGAGCCCTGCTCTCAGATCTGTGAGGCTTTAACAAACAACAGTTTAAAGTCATGTTTAGCATCTTCTGTCAGTGTGGAAGGTCACACACTTTCCTGAGTGTTGAACCCTGAACTACTAGCTGTTCATGTCAGCCTGGACATAAATACAGACCTGCCTGCTGTCATAGACCCCAGCACTCACATGTTACTTATAAGTGACTCATATGTATGCATGTATATATTGTGTATATTGTGCTATTTCTTACTTAGTGTGTTGTGTCTTTGTTCCTGTTTGTGCTGCTGCACTGTAACCTAAATAATTTCCCCTGGGGATCAAAAAAGTATTCTGATTGTGATTAAATGAAAGCAGTCAGAGCAGAGGACGGTGATGTAAGGAATGGGATTTTAATCAGCCAGTCTCCTTTAACTCTCAGCATCACAAAGTAATGTGGTAACATCTGGACTGATGTGTTTACTGTCAGCTAGTTTAAATGCTGTAGGCTGCAGCCGTTGCTCTAACACTATAACTGTAACAGGGCTCAGTGCTGCTTCTAACAGTCTGAGCTGCTTCAGGCTTTATTTGTGAGGAGCACAGCAGCTTACAAACACGTGGCTGGGCCTGGACCCAAAGGAGTGTTTGTTAAAGCCTGCAGTGAATCCAGCAGCAGAATGATGGAAATGCAACACAGCAATGATGAAGAGGAGCAGCATTAAAGCCAAAGTCCAGTTCATACAGTTAGGTCCATAAATCAAATAAGGGAAAATAAAATGTTGGTTGGATGCACCTGTCTGCACCCTTAATGCTCTCTGGTCGCTATGGTAACGCGTAAACATTTCTTTCAAAATAAGACACACGACTACAACACGGGAAAAGACCCAGGGAAACGAAGTTAACGATAAAAACACTGAAAACCATTGTTGGATTTATATTTTATCATTGTCATTGTTATTGGGGAATATCTAACCATATATACTCAGAGGTGTAGAACCAGTTGTGTAATGATAGTAGTCTTTAAAGACTTTGTGTGACTCCAGAGTGTTCTGGCATTCACACCCACGTCCTGGGATCATGGGAGAGGTGCTACCTTCTTATTGTTTTGTGGTAGGATGTCTGTTTTAGTCTAAGTGCCTTTTGTTTAGATGAACTGCTGGACTTCCAGACCAGCAGGTTTAGGGAAGTCGTTTATGGGGTCACACTCTGACTCCACACACACACACACACACACACACACACACACACACACACACACACACACACACACACACACACACACACACACCTACATAACATACAGACTGGTACCTTTGTTCACGTGTATGTTAATGAACCTATGTATGTTCGTGTAACCTCAATAAAAGAACAGTGTTACGAGGGAACGGACGAGAGCAACTGTGGTCAAGCGAAGGAACGGCATTGGTCCAGTTCTCTCCCGTGCACGAGAAACATAAAGAACTACTCGTGTCTTGCTTTGCTGTGTAGCTGGATTGAACGATCCAGCGAACAGGTTTATGCTACAAACCTATCAACCATCAATTTCACACCGAGCCTCGACTCTCACGGCCCGGTACCAAACGACTCACGGACCGGTCCGTGACCCGGGGGTTGGGAACCGCTGAGTTAACGGATGAGTAGTTCAGGGCTGCACGTCATTTTCATTGTTAATATCTTTGTGAAAAGCACATTGATGTGAAAATCTTCATGAGAGTCAGAGGCCCTACAACACGATTAAAGATTCATTCAAAAGAAAATCACAAGTTATTATCATCTTCAGAACATTTCATTAAACATTAGAGACAGACTGCTGAGTACATCTCATCTCTATCCAAACAACCTACAGTCCACAAACACATCACGAACCAGTGCTCTGGGCTGTGGTCTGTCCCTAGTTACATGGATCAGCTGGTTCCCTGGAGGTGACTGCTGCTGTGGTTTGGAGCGGATGAATAAACCTGAACTGAATCAGGTGTCCAGTTACTTTTGGTCCCTTTAAACCAGGCTGTCACATGTTCAGGATGTGAAACTCCTCCTCCTCCGTGAAAACGGGTGTGGGTCTCAATCAGCCAAGGTCTTGGGTGAACCCATTGTGAGATCTAGCCCCACGCTATCATGTGATTTCCTGTGATCAAATGTCCCAGGATGTGAGTGGGCGTTAAGACGTCCATGTCCCTCTTCAAGCAACTTAAAGAAGTCCAGACGCTTTTCTTTCCAAGCTCCTTCAACAACATCATTCATAGAACAACTTCCAGCTTCTTTTGCTCGGCTACAGTTTGGATGGATTTGCATTTAAAGATGCAACAAGACTAAAATGGTTAGGGTCAGGAGGTCAAAGGTCAGAGCTCCTGTGGGTCTGAGGGCGGCCTCACGCTGGAGAAGGATGAAGGAGTCTGACCTGAGCCAGTGTTTGACATGAACACATCAGCACTGCTGTCAGTGAGCCTAACGACAGCCGTTAGCATCATTTCAGTGTTTCAGTCATAAAAACACTTCCTGTCACTGTGGTGGTTACAGTGACATCATGCAGTTTGTGCTTTGACCTCCAGAGGGCGACAAATCAGCACAGACAGAGAGCTCCATTCAAACTTTGCTGCCATCAGGAATAATTCTTCAAATATAATCATCAGTGTTTGAGCAGCTATGATATCAGGGACAATCTAGACATGTGTGACAATACTGAACATGTCACATGACACACCTCAAACATCATGTGATCCACTCTCAGTCTGCACTTTCATTCATGACTTCAACAGGTTGAAATGAGCTTTGAAGAAACATTCAGTGAAATAAATCTTTCATGGATTCATGTGAGCAGCAGATGAACTTTGTACCAACAACATCTTCAATAACAGAGTCTGAATGAAGCTCAGGTGTTGATGCTGCTCACTGATTGGACGCTTGCTTTCAGCTCTGCTCTCAGTCTTTACTGCACAGGTGAAGGTAGAAAGTGTGACTGGATCTATAGACTGGAAACAGAGAAACATGCTGAACATTTGAAGCTTTGCAGCAGAAATGTTCATGTTACAAATACAGCAGAGCTGATCTGGGATCAGTGTGTTCACACCTGCAGCTACAACAAGGTTTCATGTCTCCACACGTCAGCATGTGAACTTTACTCTGACTCAGTCTGAGCAGTCAGACGGCATATTTTTAAAGTTAACACATCAGCACACACAGAGCTGAGCCCCTCCCACCTGTGCTGAGTTTCAGGTGGAGCCCCGCCTCCTTCCAGGAAGCAGCTCACCTGTGTGTCCGTGTTTAGTGTCCAGGTGTGGAGTGGAGCTTGTTGTTGGTGTGTGAAGAAACTGTAAGTTTGCTTTGTTTCCTCCTTTAACAGTTTGTCTTTAGGAACTTTACTGTTTGTTCAGCTCGTGTTTGATTTCTTCACACAACAAACTGTGTGTGTTTGTATTTCCGGTCTCTCCATTAAAGTCAGTGTGTAATGTTTCCTGGCTAACATCAGCTGTGTGCAGCTTAGTTCAGCACAAATCTGCCGCTCCATAGTTCACGGTAACGGACTCACAGCTGGACCAACGAGGCCGAGTGTGTCCGCCACTCTGAGCTACGTTCGTGTTTGTGTACTTGTAGTTTGTACTTTGAGTTCACTCAGAGCCCACAGAGGACGCAGCGTACGTGATGACGTCACAGCCCTTTACCTCCTTTACTGTCACTGTGATTAATATTTACACACGAGACACCTGCAGAGCTCTGACGCTAAGCTAGCCACACAGCATGCTAACACTAAGCTAAAGCTAAGCTAAACAACATAAGCTTAAACATGTTTTTAAACAAGGAAAATGAACTACACCTTTTTAAATCCCTGTCAGAACTATTCCACAGGTTACCTCCTCTAACAGAAACACATCTCTGCTTTATATTTGTCCTTATCTTGTTTTTTTTTTTTTAAAGAAATCTCTTCCCCTTAAGTCATATTGACTCTCTCTGACTTTGAACAGCTTCTGAGTACTGGGGCAAAGCAAGTTATTTTGTGCTTTATACATTATCTGTGCCATTTTATATTCAACTAAATCATAAAATTTCAGGGTATTCAGATTAATAAACAAAATGTTAGTTGGTTTTTTATAGCTCTTTTTTGTAACTTGAAAATATGAAGAGTGTTCGTTTTATATGCATTAGCCCATATCTCCAGACAGTAAGTCATATATGGAAGCAACAGAGTACAATAAAGTGTGTGTAATGATTTTTTGTTCAGCTTTGTTTTATAGAGAATAGCAATGGTTTTTGACATTTTTGTTTTCACAATGAAAAAGTGAGCTGCTGCTGCTGAACTTGAACAGGTAACAAAGTGATGAGCAGTCAGGCTGCAGGTTTCTACCTGTTCATGTTTCTACAGTAGAATCACTTTGAAGTGTCTTGTATGGGCTCAAAATGTGGTCATAAATATTTTGTACTTGTAAAAAAGATTTGTGTGTGCGTAAAAAAGATTTGTATGTGTAAAAAAGATTTGTGTGTGGACTTAGAAAAAAAACCCTGCAAGTTACAAGTACGGATTTTGACCCTATTTTTCTTCCTTTCATCTGATTGGTCAATGTCATGTCAATCACAAATGTAACAATCCAATCAGAGAACAGATGGGTTTGGCTGTCGGAGGGGCGCTTTTTTTGAACTGCAGGTCCTTGAAGGGTGATACAGTTTGAAGCTGGAGGATCTCTATATAAATATCCGATAGCAGCTAGGTCCCCTAACTTTCAGTAGCTGTTGAAAGGAAAAAGTTGTGGTATATCAGTGGTTAGAAATAACATTATTACTTTAGGATTAGTTTAACACAAAGTCAGGGCTGACCCAGGACCATTACTGTGAGTCACAGTGCGCAGCATAAAGGTCCTTTCACATCAGACGCAGGATGTGCTGCTAATGCTAACTGCTAACTAAAAGCAAAGGATCCAGAATTTGTTACGCTGGCTGGTGAGCTCTGTGGGTTTTTGCAGCAGCTCTACCTGTACTAGATGCACCTGCTCCTTGTCTTTTCTATCTCTGACTTTATGTCCTCTACAAGAGTTTGTTTTTTTTGCTGGTTCTTCAAATGTTCAATAAAAACATGTATGCTAATTCATAACGAAGAAAGCTTTGTAATGAAGACTGTCATTTCAAAAACACTGCCCGCCCCCACCCCGCGGTCCGCAGCGCTGTTGAAAAGGCTGTGGAAGTCCCTGTATTAAACACGTAGACCTGTGACATAAAAATCACCAAACTCGGACGACCACAGACTGTTTTCCTTCGTGGTGATGAAGGAAAACGCTGGGTTGGCATGTAAAAGGGCATTTATTCCCTTCAAAGACCTGCAGTTCAAAAAAAGCGCCCCTCGACAGCCAAACCCATCTGTTCTCTGATTGGATTGTTACATTTGTGATTGACATGACATTGACCAATCAGATGAAAGGAAGAAAAATAGGGTCAAAATCCGTACTTGTAACTTGCAGGGGTTAATTTTCTAAGTCTACACACAAATCTTTTTTACACACACAAATCTTTTTTACGCACACACAAATCTTTTTTACGCACGCACAAATCTTTTTTACACGCACAAATCTTTTTTACGCACACACAAATCTTTTTTACGCACGCACAAATCTTTTTTACACATACAAAATATTTATGACCACATTTTGAGCCCATAGTCTTTGTGCTGTTTCATCTTTGATTTGTGTTCATAAACACTCAGAGAAACATCACGTGACCTCATCAGGATCTGTGTTGGTGTGTGGGGCTGTACCTCAGCTTTATGTTGTTACATGCTCATTTGTTCATTTTACACAGTAACATCAAAGTAATGTTATGAGGAGTAATGAAGTAACGTACTCCATTACTTTTAATTAAAGTGTTCTGTGTAATATGTGTAATAATGACTGTTTTGAGTAATGACCAACACTGATCACAACAAAGAGGAAATGCCTCCAACATGCACAAACATTTGAGCCACAACATGCAGTTAATGTGCACAAATGTCTTTGATATGCTGCTCAGTGATGGTGGTGACTGTCAGAGCAGAGCTACTGAGAATCAATAAGTAATATCAATGATGGGATCAGAATCACTAAATTCTTCTCATCCCTGTCAGTATCATACATGTGCTGTATAATGTGATAAATGTAGAGGTGCTGGCTGTTCTCTCACTCTGCTGTTTAGCTGTAAAGGACGCCTCCCTGCCTTTGTCTCATTCATGACCTTTAATAGTCTCTTCTAACATGCAGAGATCTGTATGATCTGTTTCATAGAGTCTAACCAGCCTGTACAGGTAACAACAACAGTCACTGCATCACTGACACACAAACGTCATCTCTGTCAATAACAACATTCATACATGGAATAAAAACACATCAGTGGATCATTGCTGGAGCTGATGTTTGTGCTCCTGGTGCAAAGGCTCTCAGTTTCCTCCTTGAAATAACATCAGTGGTGGGTCAGCGACATGCTTTCTTTCCCTCTCAGGTTTAAATATCTGGGACTCTCCACCGTTTGGTTTTAGAGCTGAAGAAGCTTCTCTGATGAAACGTCTTCCAGAAACTTAAAGACGTCTCTTTTCTCTCCAAGCTCCTTAGATCACATGACCTGGATGACTGAACCTACAGACATATTGACCTGGTTTCATGGTCACATGACAGGTCAGAGGTCAGTTCCTCCTGTTAATGTGAACTCACTGAGTGTTTGTGGTTTACCTCTCAGACTGACTGAAGATGATGATGGAGGAAGAGGAGGACAGAGCAGAGTCTGCAGGGTCCAGCTGTCCGTCTGTGAGGAGTGACCGGTCCAAACCTCTAAATCCAGACTTCAGTGGTGAACCTGGAGCAACGAGGTCAGAGAGCTGAACTCACTGAGTAACAGAAATAATTCTGCACTGACATTATAATCAGTGTTGACTCTGGTTGATTGTCTGACTGTGTTTGTGAGCTGAGAGGAAATGAAAATGAGTTTGTAACAAAAATCAGTTTTGTCCAGTTTTCCTGTAAAAAGCTGAACTCTAATCTAAGAGGATGTTACTGACAGGAAACAGCTGCATTATCTGCAGTCTGTGTGATCACAGCTGCTTCAATCATGTTTGTGTCTGCAGAGGTCAGAGGTCACAGTCTGCAGGGTCCAGCTGTCCGTCTGTGAGGAGTGACCGGTCCAAACGTCGAAATCCAAACTTCAGTGGTGAACCTGGAGCAACGAGGTCAGAGAGCTGTGATGACTCCTTTACATGTTTGTGTTTCCTGGATAAATATGACCTGAAACATCCTCAGATTGTTACAAAGATCCATTAAAAAGAAAACAATGAAAGAGAAAAGATCCAAATGTTCGACTTGGTCATTTGCTGTTTGAGGACAGTGATGCTCATATCTGTGGGGAAAGTGTGACCTGAGTGGGTTCATGTTTGTCTTTAAAGAACAGAGCTGCTCTGATTCTCTTTGTGTCTGATCTGTTAAACAGTCTGAGAGGTCACACAGAGACCCAGCAGCTAAAGCCTGGATCATACTGGCTGCTGTTACTCCATCAGGACAACACTGAACCACAGTGGTGTGGATGTAGTGGATAAATCCCACCATACTGATGCTCAGAGTTAACCACAGGGAACAAAACCAGATGTTACCTTCAGATTGTGACCTTTGGAGTGGACGATGCAGATTTCAATAGAGAATAAATGTTGTTGTTTTTCAGCTGTGAAGAAAGAATCTAATTTTCTGAACTTAAGAATTTATGATGCTGGAAACAACATGGAGACTATAACACAACATTTCCACTGTGTTCATAGAATGAATGTAAAACTGTCAGACATTCATTAAATATGCAAAATGTCTACAGAAGCATCAGAGGGTCAGACGTGAAGCACTCAGTGATTTTGATCAAATGACTCATCAGTTATTGATCTGTACTACACTGATCTACCACGTTAGTAAAGCTGGTGTTCTGGTGGTGGAGGGAGACTCGGATCATGTTCTGGTTTTGGAGCAGTGATCTGCTGATGGTTCAGTTTGATGAGCTTCTTCAAAATCATCCCTGACATCACCACTGAAAGGACGTCCATGAAAACAGACTGAAAATTACTGATATGTTCACAATCTGAGAGTTTAAAACTTCACAGACTTGATTCAGATGAAGTTATTTGAGCAGAAACTCCTGGATCTTTATCCTGTGTTGATCTAATCCTTCATGGTTCCTCCACAGAGTGGACCAGCAGAGCTCAGAGGTTCCCAGTGGTCAGTCTGCCCAGCAGCATCAAACACAGCTGGACTCCATATTTATGGTCTGTACATGTACAACAACTACTGTTACATCTGTTCTGTTCACAGTCATCTCCATGCTGCTCTTTGTAGACCAGTGGATCGTCAGTGTGTCCAACATGGATCTGATGTTTGGCTCCATGATTTCAGTCTGATTGGCTCATTCATAAATATTCTGTTCCAGCTGCTGGAGGACAACATCATCACTTTTGTGAAGAACGAGCTGAAGAAGATCCAGAAGGTTCTGAGTCCAGATTACCCAGAATGCTTAGAGAGTCAGAGGAGCAGCAGCAGAGAGGCATTTGTGAAGATCACAGTGGACTTCCTGAGGAGAATGAAGCAGGAGGAGCTGGCTGACCGTCTGCAGAGCAGTAAGAGGATTTATCTAAAGATTTAAGCTGCTGGATAAATGAACATTTTCCAGAGATGGAAGATGGAGCAACATATTTTAAAGATTAGTTCTTTTTGGAATTGAGTGTTTATTTTTCTTCTCATTCAGAACTTCAAGCTCCAGTTTGTCATCGTAACCTTAAATCCACCCTGAAGAAGAAGTTCCAGTGTGTGTTTGAGGGCATCGCTAAAGCAGGAAACCCAACCCTCCTGAATCAGATCTACACAGAGCTCTACATCACAGAGGGAGGGACTGCAGAGGTCAATGATGAACATGAGGTCAGACAGATTGAAACAGCATCCAGGAAACCAGACAGACCAGAAACAACCATCAGACAGGAAGACATCTTTAAAGCCTCACCTGGAAGAGATGAACCAATCAGAACAGTGCTGACAAAGGGAGTGGCTGGCATTGGGAAAACAGTCTTAACACAGAAATACAGCCTGGACTGGGCTGAAGACAAAGCCAACCAGGACATCCAGTTCATATTTCCATTCACTTTCAGAGAGCTGAATGTGCTGAAAGAGGAAAAGTTCAGCTTGGTGGGACTTGTTCATCGCTTCTTTACTGAAACCAAAGAAGCAGGAATCTGCAGCTTTGAAGACTTCCAGGTTGTGTTCATCTTTGATGGTCTGGATGAGTGTCGACTTCCTCTGGACTTCCACAAAACTACAATCCTAACTGACCCTAGAAAGTCCACCTCAGTGGATGTGCTGCTGATAAACCTCATCAGGGGGAAACTGCTTCCCTCTGCTCGCCTCTGGATAACCACACGACCTGCCGCAGCCAATCAGATCCCTCCTGACTGTGTTGGCATGGTGACAGAGGTCAGAGGGTTCACTGACCCACAGAAGGAGGAGTACTTCAGGAAGAGATTCAGAGATGAGGAGCAGGCCAGCAGGATCATCTCCCACATCAAGACATCACGAAGCCTCCACATCATGTGCCACATCCCAGTCTTCTGCTGGATCACTGCTACAGTTCTGGAGGATGTGCTGGAAACCAGAGAGGGAGGACAGCTGCCCAAGACCCTGACTGAGATGTACATCCACTTCCTGGTGGTTCAGGCCAAAGTGAAGAAGGTCAAGTATGATGGAGGAGCTGAGACAGATCCACACTGGAGTCCAGAGAGCAGGAAGATGATGGAGTCTCTGGGAAAACTGGCTTTTGATCAGCTGCAGAAAGGAAACCTGATCTTCTATGAATCAGACCTGACAGAGTGTGGCATCGATATCAGAGCAGCCTCAGTGTACTCAGGAGTGTTCACACAGATCTTTAAAGAGGAGAGAGGACTGTACCAGGACAAGGTGTTCTGCTTCATCCATCTGAGTGTTCAGGAGT
>NC_137424.1:5712151-5754651 GCF_964374335.1 Astatotilapia calliptera | reverse complement strand
GGGCTTGTAGTCTCTGTGCTGACCCCTTCTGAAGTCCACCACCAGCTCCTTTGTCTTGCTGCCGTTCAGCTGGAGGTGGTTGTCCTGGCACCACGATGCCAGATTCTTCACTTCATCCATGTAGGCCGCCTCATCGTTGTTGGAGATGGCACCCAACACCACTGTGTCGTCAGCAAACTTCACAATGGTGTTGGAGCCATGGGTGGCCACACAGTCTGAAGTGTAGAGGGAGTAGAGCAGTGGCGAGAGGACACATCCCTGAGGTGCTCCTGTGTTGATGGTGATGCTGTTGGAGAAGCACCTGCCCACCCTCACCACCTGAGTTCTGCCAGTGAGGAAGTCCAACACCCATGCACACAGATGGCTGTTAAGTCCCAGATCCCTGAGCTTTGTGAACAGTCTGCAGGGCACTATTGTGTTAAACGCTGAACTGTAATCAACAAACAGCATTCACACATAGTTACCCTGTTTCTTGTCCACGTGGCTGAGAGTGGTGTGTAGGACGTGGGCGATGGCATTGTAACTCCCTCCAAGTTGAAAAACGAACACAAGGCGTTCTTGATTTACTGGCATTTATTGCACACGGGCGCCACCAACGATGCCACCAGAGATGCTGTAACGATGCCGTGAGAACTGTACAACAACATAAAATAATCAATTTCCACCGTACATTGTTCTCATAGAGAATAAACAATAAAGTACATTATTAAACAACATAAATGCTCACAATTTGACCTTTACAAAATGCTAACATATACACGTGGTTACCATAAATTCGCTCGCTCTATCACAAACAAACATCTTATTTTCTATCACAACATATACAAATTGCATACCTCATTGGCCGCATTAACTTGCAGGGGTTAATGAAAACGCTTCTTGTAGTGTCACTCTTTCCCATAGTCGGACACTCCGTTGCATGCGTCTACATGTCTCTACCACCACCAGAGAGAGACAAAAGCATGCTGCGCTCTACCGAGTGTAGCGTGTACCAGAATATACCGTCGACCTCAAACAACAGACTAAACATTGGTTCCACCCCGGAAACATTCTGTAAACCCTTTTTAAATGTATTTCCAACCAACAACATACATTACATCACACACATATATTAACAATAAAGTATTTCACTTATTCATTGTAACTTGAACCATAAAATTGTCTTAAATTGCATAAGTGCTGCTGACGGCAGCCACACTCCCACCAAATCATTAATGATTTTTCAACTGAACCTCGTTGTAAAGGCAAGTGTATACAGTCCCTTAGTCACATAAATCACAGAGACAAGAATTCTGAACTATTCAGCTTCAAGTAGGGTAACTGTTTTGTGGATAGGTCTTTCAAGATACACTGGCTTGTTAACTCTTTTTCCTTGGTCATCCAATGTCGCATCACTGATTAGCAACTCGAGTTTCCTAATGATTCCATCCTCACTAGGGTACACCTTGGTTACCTTGGCCAACTTCCACTCATTTCTGGGTAGACTATTGTCCATCAGCATCACAATGTCGTTGATCTTAGCATTTCTCCGTGCTTTGTACCATTTTCCTCTCTGCTGAAGATTCAGCAAGTATTCCCTTTTCCATCTGGTCCAGAATTCATTAGCCAGGTATTGCACCTTGCGCCATCTCTTGCGAAGATAAAGGTCTTCCTTCACAAACTCACCAGGTGGTGGTAAAACCACTGAAGACTTCATAGTCAGGATGTGATTCGGCGTAAGAGGCTGTGGACCAGTGGGATTGTTCAACAGGTGAGTTGTTAAGGGCCTACTATTTATGATCGCCATGACTTCATACAGGTAGGTACGCAAGGATGAAGTGTCAAGTCTTTTGGATGAATGATCCAGAATGGATGTCAAAACACTTCTAATCGTCCTAATCTGCCTTTCCCAGGCCCCACCCATATGGCTGGCAGATGCCGGGTTCATGACAAACTCACAACCTAGTTGTCTTAGGCTTTCTTGGTCCATTTTCTTTACAGATTCCAAGAACTCTCGTCTTGCTCCAACAAAGTTGGTACCCTGATCGGACCGAAGTTGTCGAACACTTCCTCGTATGGCGATAAAGGTTCGAAGAGCATTAATAAAGGCATCACTGGTCATGTCGTCAAGAAGCTCTATATGCACAGCACGAGAGCACAGACATGTGAATAGCAGACCATAGCGTTTAAGTTCCCTTCTTCCCTCCTTAACGTAAAACGGGCCGAAGCAGTCCATTCCACAATAGGAAAAAGGGGGCGATGCTTCAACTCTCTCACGCGGTAAATCTGCCATTCTTTGTACCTCAGCATTCCTTCTGAATTTCCTACATTTGACACACTTGTAGATGTAGGAAGACACTGCGTGACTACATCCCAATAGCCAAATGCCATTTGATCGCAGCTCATTCATCGTCATCCCACGTCCCTGGTGATGAACCCTTTGATGGAAGTGTTCAATCAGTAACTTTGATATGTGGGTTTTGTTTGGCAAGATCACTGGATGTTTGATGTGTGGGTGTAAATCTGCGTGCTCCAGCCGACCTCCCACTCTTAACACACCCCTTTTATCCAAAAAGGGATTCAGTTTGTGCAGCCTATTTGCACGATCTCTTGTTGTTGTCTGCTTTGCTTTCAGATCTTTGATTTCTTCGGAAAACAGTTCGTTTTGGACAGTAGCTATGATGAAAAGCTCTGCCTCTTTCCTCTCCTCAAGACTGGTGACTTCGTTTGTTCTGCACATCAGACCCTTGAGCTCTTTGACGCATCGCATGAGTCGTGCAATTGCTCTAACTAGCTTCGTCCAGTTTGAGAATCTTGAAAAATGATTAAGCAACGAATCTTCTGTGGTCAGTGTCTTATGGACAAAGATCTTGCGAAGTTCTGGGTCTTCAGCTCCCAACTCTCCCACCTTAAGGTCATCAGCGGGAAGTTTATCCCGCCAGATAAAATCTGGACCGGTGAACCAATTGGAAGTGATTAGTCCCTTTGCTGTCAGACCTCGTGATGCATGATCAGCAGGATTGTTCTCAGAAGCCACATATCTCCACTGGTCTGGATCGGAACCTTCTTGGATGCGCTGAATGCGATTTGCCACAAATATGTGAAACCTCGCCTCGTTGTTGATGTATCCAAGAACAACCTTCGAGTCTGTCCAAAGGAATTCTTTGGCTTGAACTTCCAACTCCCTTTTAAGCAGGTCGCTCGTTCGCACGGCAATAACTGCTGCTGATAGCTCAAGCCTGGGTACTGTGGTGACCTTTGTAGGAGTCACCCTGGCTTTGCCAATAACTAGAGAGCAGTGGACTTGGTTTGAAACGCTGATTGCTCTCAAGTAAGAACATTCACCGTACCCTTTAACACTCGCATCTGAGAAATGATGCAGCTCATATCTTTCAACTTTCTCAAAACCTTCTGGGAGATAACAGCGCTAAATTTTGATGTCAGCCAGGTTCTTTAAATCTAAAAGCCAAGACTCCCACCGTGGTTTGAGCTCTTCTGACAGTGGCTCATCCCATCCAACCTTGCCTTGACACATCTGTTGGAGTATTTGCTTTCCAACCAGAACAAATGGTGACACAAAGCCAAGAGGGTCATAGATGGATGCCACAGTTGATAAGACTCCTCTTCTAGAAAGTGGGCGTTCATCCACAATCACTCTGAAATGGAACTGGTCTGCAACAATGCACCATTTGATTCCCAGAGCTCTCTCAATTTGGGACTCACCAAGAACCAAGTCACGATTTCGTACCGAATCTGCACGTTCACTCTCTGGAATGGATGCAAGTACCTCATGATTGTTAGAAATGAATTTGTGAATTCGCAGTTTGCCAGCACTGCAGAGTTGCCTTGCTTCCTTTACCAACTTGATGGCTTCCTCCTTGGTTGCGACACTTGTGAGCCCATCGTCCACGTAAAAGTTTCGTTCAATGAACTGAATGGTCGTTTCACTGCCCAAGGACCATGTCCTTGGGCAGCAACATGTTTCAACCCAAAGTTTGCACAACCAGGGGAGGAGGCAGCTCCAAATAGGTGCACTCGCATACGATAGACTGATGGTTGAGCCTGGAAGTTTCCATCGTCCCACCAGAGAAATCTCAAGTAGTCCTGGTCCTCCGCTTTGACGTGAAACTGATGGAACATACGCTCGATATCGCACATTATAGCAACTTGTCCCTTGCGAAAGCGGCAGAGAACACCTATCAGGCTGTTCGTTAATTCTGGTCCAGTGAGAAGGTAATCATTTAATGACACGCCTTCAAATCTTGCTGAGCAGTCGAATACAACCCGTATTTTTCCTGGCTTGTGTGGGTGATACACCCCGTGATGAGGAATGTACCATACAGGACTGTTGTTAATTTCTTCCCTTGGGACCTTTTCTGCATCCCCATTTGTTATGATTTCACTCATAAAGGTTGTGTAGTCCTTTTGATATTGTTTGCCCCTTTCAAATCTTCCTTTCAAGCATCGAAGTCTGTGAACTGCACATGCCTTATTGTCTGGGAGATTTGGTCGATCTTTCTTGAAGGGGAGCGGCATTTCACAGTGACCATCCGCTTTGATTTTGATTCCTTCTTCCATTATGGTTAGGAAACGCAAGTCTTCCTGAGATAGATTAGCATCCTCTACTCTTCTCTCACTGAAGCCAGACTCAAGCATCCTCAGCACATCTGGTGGTGAAATGAACTCCTTAACTTGGGTTCGACATATGTATTTCACTTCATTTGTGAGCTTCTTAGATGTCTGGAGATGAGGTTTCACTGACTTCATGACAATCTTGTGACTGCTTCCTATAGCATCACCATAGTCGACACATGGGCTAACACAACCGACTATGCTCCATCCAAGATCTGTCCTTTGAGCAAATGGCTCATTGTCTTTACCTGGGACGACCTCTCAGGGCAGCAAAGCCTGAGGACAGTTGTATCCTATGAGAAGCCCTACATCGCACTCAATCAATGGAGCGATGTCCTCTGCAAGATGCTCTAGGTGTGTCCAAGCTCTTGCCGTTCTTGGTGTAGGAATGTGACTTAGATTGGCAGGGATGAACTCTCTTGAATAGGTTACAGGGAGAGAAATCTTCTTTGAAGAGTAGAAACCTCTCACCTGCAGTCCAACTAACCTTTGACTCGGGATGATTGTATTTCTGGATGAAAGTGTGGAGAGTTTTAACTGCACAGCTTCCCCTTTCGTGTCCAGAGCTTCCGCCTTGTCTTGCACAATGAATGTGTTGTCGCTTTGGTTGTCAAGTAGTGCATATACAAGAATTTCATTCTCTGGGTTACTTGATGTAGACAGCCAGACTGGGACAACCGTAGAGGAGTACATGCTGTCCATACCTTGCACTACTCTGTTTGACGTGGCTTCATTTGATGGTTCAGGAGTATGTTTGCTCTCTGTTCCTTCCGTTGACTTAGCAGATTTCGAGTTTTTTACACTCTCCCCACGTTCATTGCTGCTTTTCTCTCTTCTGGTTGCTCTTTCACGGTCTTCATGTAAACATGTTGGGTGTTTTTCCTTACATGTCTCACAAAGACTCCTTCTTTTGCAGGTCCTTGAGAGATGTCCTGGTTGTAGACATCCAAAGCACAATTTCTTTGTCTGAACAAACTTAACGCGTTCCTCAACTGGTCTTTCCCTGAATTTCCAGCATGTCTGTATGCCATGATTGCATCTTTCACAAAAAGTGCATATCTTACGTTCTGCATTCTCTTCAGAGTTGCTCGCAAGCACCTTTGCACCAATGTTTCGTGCCTTTGTTGTCTTTATTTTTTCACCGTCATTAGACTTCAGGGCATGAAGAGAAGTTACTGGATTGCAAGCTATTTTCGCTTCCTTTGCGATGAATTCCACAAACTGACTGAAAGTAGGAAACACCTTACAAGTTTCTTCTATCTCAATCACCTTCCTATTCCAACTGGCCACCAGCCAATCTGGCAGTTTTGTTAGAAGTTTTTGATTTTCATCACAGTCGTTCAATACTTCCAGACCCTTAATCTGGGACATTGCAGCCTGGCAGCCTCTAAGGAAGTCTGAAAAGTCCCTCAGCTCGACGCTGTCTTTGGGTCCGATTTTGGGCCATGCCACGAGCTTATCCTTGAAGGCTTTAGCTATCACGAATGAACTTCCAAACCTTTCTTCCAGGATGTCCCATGCTGAGTTGTAAGCTGCATCCGTTCCTAATAGGAAGTAGCTTTCAATGGCCTTTTTTGCAGGTCCACCAACATATTTACGAAGGTAATAGACTCTTTCTCCTACTGGAATGTTTTTCCTGCCTATCAGGGTTTGAAATGACATCTTCCAATCGCTATACCTTAGTGGATCTCCCATGAAGATAGATGGTTCAGGTGTTGGGAGACTGCTTACATTAATAGACTCTGCTATTGCTTCAGCGAGGACTGTGATACTATCTGCTTGGTGTATCACGGGATGCTCACGTGGACTCCTTATAACTCCTGGAGATCTATGTTGCTGAGCTGCGTGGTTATGAAGTAACTCTGTTATTTCCTCGTCCGAGCTTATATCTTGTTCATAAACTTGGAGCCGTGCCTTTGCCGCACTTAGCTTCTTAACAGTCTGTAAGCGCTCTATTTGTCTGCGTTTCTCTTCCAGTGCTTTCTTTCTCGCCACATTTTCTTCATCTTGTAATGCAATCTTCTTTCGATTTTCTTCTTCAAGACTTTCAAGTTCTTGTTGCTCACATTCTATCTCTTGCAGGACCTTTAGTGCAGCTTGTGTAGCAGCTAGCTCTGCTACGGCCTCTTGTCTCTTAATGGAGGAAAGGCTTGACCTTTGTGACTTTATGCTGGAACTGCTTGCAGAGCTTAGACTTCTTTGAGAGCCCTTACTTGTGCCTTGAGAAGCTGAAGATGAAAACACTGAACTAGACTCAGGCCAGACTAAATCCTCTATCTGAACGTCTTCGTTATCTTTATTCTGAAGATAAGTGGTTGCATTGTCCAAGATTATTTTGGATACCGCGTCACAGGTGTCTGCCCTACGACGGATCTCACTGTCTGGAGAAGAGCATTTACGCAAGTCTTCATATGCGTGTTTCACATCTGCTGATGCACAACTTAACTTACACATCAAATCCTTCACAACCTCAACAGAGGGGGCTCCCTTTATCATTTTCTTGGCTTGCTTGGCGTTTGCTTTCCATTTATCATAAGTTGTAGTGAAACGATGCTGAAGTTTTTTTGACTTATCATCATGCAGTTGCTGAGCCTTTTCAGTAAGCTTTCGAGGTCTTTGACTTCTTCGTGGCTCTTCTTCACGTGACTGCTGTACATTTGTGGCACTACTATCCTTGAGTAAGTCGCCATTCTTAGTTTCATATTCAGTCGTTTGATCCATTCTGCGATGTTTGCCTTATTACTTGAGTCGTATAAATATGGTGGGCTTTGTTCCTAACCCAACAGCACGTACGACACAGCACTTAATTCTACAACACTTCTAGCTTCAAATAACACAAATAGGTAAAATGACTTCACCTATAAAACATCTTATTAGACAGGACCATGAACTTAGAAAGGAGATATGCAGAACACCAGATTACTTTCAGTTCTTACAATGTTCCTTAAACAGTCGACAAAGTTGACCCACTTCTTAACATTTAACTTGTTTTAAATGCATCACTTAAAGGATCGTCCATGTAAACTTCGATTGTTTGCTGCTTAGGTTAACTGGCGTATGCATAGTCTTATCTGTCTGATGCTAGCGTGCGATGAATTTCTTCTTGCTCAGTGGATGACAGGCACAGCTACTCGTCTCCTCGCCTCATGTCGAGCAGACTGAGTTCTCACTGTAACTCCCTCCAAGTTGAAAAACGAACACAAGGCGTTCTTGATTTACTGGCATTTATTGCACACGGGCGCCACCAACGATGCCACCAGAGATGCTGTAACGATGCCGTGAGAACTGTACAACAACATAAAATAATCAATTTCCACCGTACATTGTTCTCATAGAGAATAAACAATAAAGTACATTATTAAACAACATAAATGCTCACAATTTGACCTTTACAAAATGCTAACATATACACGTGGTTACCATAAATTCGCTCGCTCTATCACAAACAAACATCTTATTTTCTATCACAACATATACAAATTGCATACCTCATTGGCCGCATTAACTTGCAGGGGTTAATGAAAACGCTTCTTGTAGTGTCACTCTTTCCCATAGTCGGACACTCCGTTGCATGCGTCTACATGTCTCTACCACCACCAGAGAGAGACAAAAGCATGCTGCGCTCTACCGAGTGTAGCGTGTACCAGAATATACCGTCGACCTCAAACAACAGACTAAACATTGGTTCCACCCCGGAAACATTCTGTAAACCCTTTTTAAATGTATTTCAAACCAACAACATACATTACATCACACACATATATTAACAATAAAGTATTTCACTTATTCATTGTAACTTGAACCATAAAATTGTCTTAAATTGCATAAGTGCTGCTGACGGCAGCCACAGGCATCCTCTGTGGATCTGTTGGATCTGTAGGCGAACTGCAGCGGATCTGTGGTGTCTGGGATGGAGGAGGAGATGATGTTCTTCAGCAGCCTCTCAAACACCTTCATTATTACCGAGGTCAGTGCAACTGGCCGGTAATCGTTCAGGGATGAGGGTTTGCTGTTCTTGGGCACAGGGATGATGGTGGATCTTTTGAAGCATGTGGGGACCACAGACTTCACCAGGGACACGTTGAAGATGTAAGTGAACACACCTGCTAGCTGGTCAGCACAGCAGCGCAGCAGACGGCCGGTGATGCCGTCTGGCCCCGCCGCTTTCCTTGTGTTCACTCTCCTCAGTGCCGCTCGGACGTCATGCTCCGCGATGCTGGTCACCGGTCTCTCGCTGATGACGTCACTGTCCTCGGTAGTCAGGCGGTAGATAGCATTAGCCGCCTGGCTAACCTCGAAACGGGCGTAGAACCGATTCAGCTCGTTGGTGAATGCAGAGTCAGCGTTGATCGGCGCAGTGTCCCTGGCTTTGTAGTCCGTAATGGTGCATAGTCCATGCCACATACTCCCTGGTGGAAGCGGGACTCCACACGTTCCCGGTACCGGCGTTTGGCATCTCTCACCGCGCGCCGCACGCCGTATGAGGCCGCTTTGTAGGCGCTCATATCGCCAGTGGCGAGACCCGGGTTCTAGGAGGCGGTCCTGGCATTTACTGCAGTGCGGATCGATCGGTCCATCCACGGTTTCTGGTTTGGGAATGTGGTGACTCTCACAGTGGGGATAATCTCCTCCGCTAGCATATTGACGAAGCATACTGCTACTTCCGTAAACTCGTTGATGTCGACTGCGCATGCTCTGAACATGTCCCAGTCGACGTCGTTGAGTGCGTCCTGTAGCGTAGCTTCTGATTGGGCAGTCCACCGTTTCACCTCCCTCGTGGTCACGTCTTCCCTCCGTATGCTTTGTTTATACTGGGGAATGAGGAAGATGGCGTTGTGGTCAGACTTCCCAAAAGCCGGGTGTGAGACAGCTTTGTAGCCCTGCTTGTATGGCGTGTAGCAGTGATCCAAAATGTAGACCGCCGTGGCGATGACTGAGGTGAACTCACGGGGCAGATAGAAAGGGCGGCACTTAATGCTCAGGAACTCCAGATGTGGCGAGCAGCCGCTGGAGAGAGTAGAAATGCTCCTGGCATCACACCACTTTCTGTTTACCATGAAACACACTCCTCCACCTTTGGTTTTGTTCGACTCTGCCGTTCTGTCCGCGCGGAGCACAAAGAATGAATCCGACGGAGTTACGGCCTGGTCCGGCACGGTGGGGGTCAGCCATGTCTCCGTGAAGCACAGAATGTTGCAGTCCCTCATGTCACGTTGGAAGGTGACCCTTGCTCTTAGGTCATCGAGCTTGTTCTCCATGGATTGTACATTGGCCAGTAGGATACTGGGCAGTGGTGCGCGATGCGCCTGCTGTCTCAGTCTGTTCCTAATACCAGCGCGTTTTCCCCGGCGCTTCTTTGTTCTGCGCCTCGGATGAGCGGCCCGTCCTTTGTTGTTCTCCGCGCCGCGTAGAATCTCTGGCGGCCAGGAAGGGTCAGGTTTAAAAGTGTCCAAGATTAGATGTGCAACCTTGGCACCGATGTTTACAAGTGATCCGCTGTCGTATACTATAAGACTAGAGGATTTTGGGATGTAAACCAGAGCAAAAAATAAGTAAAAAACAAGAAAAGTGGATAAGTGGGAGTGAGAGGGAGAGATGCCAGTAAATAATTTCAAGGATAAATTTCAGAAAATCAGAGCTAAGAAACCAAAGCAAGTGGGGAACTAAAAACATGTGGACAGACTCATAATTAGGCCAAAGACACATTAAAGCAATTATTACAGGTTTAGAAACAGGGATGGATATGAAGGAGCTTAGCATGAATTTGCATTGAGGAAAGAATAGCAACGAGCATCAGAGGAAACAGTTAGGAAAACTAAAAGGATGTACTGGCAGGAATACTGCAGTACTTTAGGAAGAACTACACCAGTTAAGAATGTGTGGAGTACTGTTAAGAACATGAATGCAGACAGGAAACAACAGCAGTTTTTGTAAAGTAAATTCAAACTCCTTCATTAAATGCAGCTGGTTGAGTGAAAACAATGGAGAATGATTGTGTTACGTTGTTTATTCTCTATAGAAATGGAGCAGCAGGAGTGCATGCATAGCTGGACGTGGGCTGTATATACATGCGTGTATCTGTGTTGTCTGTGAGCAGAGAAAACAAAGCGCTGGAAATGTCCAGTGTATCATAAGCCAGCCAGTCCTGTTACTGCAATTCACTTCTTCACCAGAAAGTGTCACCATCAGGCTTCAACAGCAGTTTCCAGTATTAATAGTGTTAATGAGCTACAGGTCGTATGGATGGGAAAATGTAGAGATGCTGGGCAAACAATATGATCAAATCCACAGTGGGAATAATTGAAGTGATGATTGCAGGTGTAGAGAACAAAAATGAATCATATTGAAATGTTAAATCAGGAAAATCCTGGAGAAGAGGGTAGTTCTAATGTTCAGTTTGTAATGTTGAATTCAACACAGCTCTTAAATGCATAAAAATGACTTCACCTGACATCAGACTGAACAATCGGATTAGCTACTGATATTGATTTAACCCTTTAAGACCTACCATAGAACCAAGTCCGCCAGAGCTTATATTATATTTTTACATGCTGTAGAGCCATTTTTGGGAGCATTTCAAGTTACTATACATCAATACAACCATTACAGACTAAATTTTAATAATATGTATGTATTAAGTGCATAGTAATTACATAAATTGCAAAAAAGTGCAATAAACTACAAAAAAATTGAAAATGTTTTTGTTTTTTTAACATATATTTCTAGTTAGAGAAATTTAAGAGGCTTATCCCTCAAAACTGTAAATACAAAAAAGTTGCACAAAATAGTTTCCCACCACAGGAAATTTATTTTGAGTGCCTTCATAGTTTTATTTTTGAAATACACCAATTTTTATATACTGCAGGAAAAACGAAAATACATATTATACTGCAAATTTGCAAAATAACAGCATATGCATCAAAATAAACTATTTCCAGCAGTGCAATATGAGTCCTAAGCATATGTGGAAGGAAACTGTAACCTAGGACAAGCTGATGGCATAAGATGTAAGTACAACTCCTCAGGTTTCATATGCAAAAAAAATTATTGCGCTAGCTCACGTGGTTACAGTGCTACCGGGATTTAAAAATAGTTGCACAAAACGGAGTGTGCCCACTCTGACCAGTTTTAAAGGGTTAAAGCAAGAAAATATGGTATTAGCATTAGCTGCCAATTCCTATTCACCTAAAATTAGCATTACCTGCTAATGGCAGTCTACTTAGCATTAACTCTTCACTAATGTAATGCTAATTCACATCAAATTATCTTTAGCTTTAGCATTAGCGGCTAGCTTCAGCCTACCTAGCACTAGCTGCTCACATTGTTAAAAGGGAAGAGAAAACGATATTAGCATTAGCTTGTAATAATTATTCACCCCTAATTAGAATTAGCCACTAATGGCAGCATACTTAGCATTAACTCCTCACATCGTCATAATACAAATGATACTAACTTGCATTAAATTAGACTGCTGTTATTAGCTAATGCTATTTAGCAGTAGCTGCTCACATTGCTATAAAGCAAAGGAAAACGATATGAGCATTAGGTTCTAATGCGTATTTGCCTTAAATTAGACGTAGGTGCTAATGGCGGACTATTTAGCATTAGCAGCTCAGATGTTGTAATGCTAGGAAAAAGAGTGTTAGCATTAGCCGTTCACATTGTTTATGAAGTTAAGGGAAATAGTGTTAGCATTAGCTACTCACATTGTTAAAAAGTGTTAGCATTAGTGCATAATGCTAATTCACATCAAATTAGCATTAGTTAATAACGGCAGCCTATTTAGCATTAGCAGATAATGTCGACCTTGGCCCACTGGAAAAGTTCAGAACTAAAGATTTAGGAGTGTTTTTCAATAGCTCTTTCTCATTTGAGAAACAAATAAATTCTGTTATTAAAACCAGCTGTAAGGTTTATATTGTTGATTGTCATTTATGCTTAGAAATATTTACTCATATATGCCTAGAGTTGTATAATCGATTGCATGATGATAGAGGTTTGATCCTTAGTAGTCTGTAAAGACTCTGTGTGCCTTCCAGAGTGCTCTGGCATGCACACACCACTTGGGGCCATGAGAGAGGTCGTACCCTCTCTTACTGATTTATGGTGTAGGACAGGGGTCTCAAACTCAATTTAGCTGGGGGCCGCTGCAGGCAGAGTCTGGGTGAGGCTGGGCCGCATTAGGTTTTCCACAAGAAAGACATGGTTAAAAAATTCCAATCTTCTCAAATCTCTTTATTTTTATTTTCTAACACAAAATATGAAAAATAAATAAACAAATTAAGAATTAATAAGAAAAAAAATCAATCTGTAATACATAAATAAAATAATAATAAGATATTTTTAGTCAGTGAACTTGTGTTTTTCTTTCAGTCTTCTATATCTGCTGTATTTAGATTGAAATGTCTGTATTAACAGTTCTATAACCTTCTTCTGAACATGAATGGAACACTGTAGAAAATGAACTGTTCTTCTGAACATGGCTTCTCTTGCCTACTCCTTGCTGCTAGAGACCTGGCAGCGTTTCCTCTCGCATAGCCGAGCCAGATGTGGCCGGAGGGAGGAAGCAGTTGCGACCCTCAGTATGTCTTGAAGATGATCATCCATAAGTCTGGACCTGTACTTGGACTTATTGAAGTTCAAAGTGGAGAAGAGCTTTTGGCACAAGTATGTGCTACCAAAAAGGCACATGGTCCGCTTGAACATTCGGGAAAGCCGAGGGAAACTAGGGCTCAATTCTCTCAAAAATTGTCCAAGCTTGTCTGCTTTTCCACTCACCTCCCTGAACTTTGCTTTGAGTTCAGAGTTGCACTGCAGCTCAATGAGCTCCATTTGAAGCACAGAAGGGGCATCTTGCACATCAAAGGAGAAGGGGTCCGCAAAAATGTGAAAGGTGGCTCTGTGTGTCTTGAAGTCAGCAAACCTGTGATCAAATTCCTCCTGTAGCCTCAAAATGACATCAACATACTCGTCAGCACTGAATGGTGTGCCTGCATCCACGAGTGCCTTGCATGCTGGGAAATGGCAAAGGTTTGTCTGAGAGAGCTGAGCTTTCCAGAGCGCCAGTTTTGTGGAGAATGCTCTCACGTTGTCATAGGCAGCACTGACAAGTTGCCCCTGGCCTTGTAACGTCTTGTTCAGTACATTAAGCTCATGTGTCATATCAACAAGAAAAGCTGAGTCCATGAGCCATTTGGGATCAGTTAGCACAGGAACACTAACTCCATCCTTCTCCATGAAGGCTTCACTTCTGCTCTCAACTCAAAAAGTCTCTTTAATACATTTCCCCTGCTGAGCCAACGTACCTCAGTGAAGTCGAGCACATCCCCATATTCTGACTCCATTTCCTCTAAAAAAGCTCAGAACCTTCGGTGCTTTAAGCCCCTGGATCTGATTTGGTTGATGCATTTCACAACAATAGACATCACATTGTCAAACTTCAGGCATTTGCTGCAAAGGACCTGCTGATGGATGATGCAGTGCAGAGCAATGGCCTCCTCCACGCCTTCCTCTTCCAGTTTGTTTTGTGCCACCAGTCCATGTTTCCTCCCTGTCATTGATGGCGCTCCATCTGTTGTTATTCCAACAAACCTCTTCCATGGCAAACCAACATTCTCAATGGCATCACACAGCTTGTAAATATCTGCTGAGCGGTGGTCTGGCCATGCATTGGAATTACTGTGAGCAGCTCCTCCATCACTTCAAAACTGTCATCAACACCACGGACATACATTGGGAGCTGGGCAGTGTCGGTGATGTCTGTGGTCTCATCAAGAGCGACTGAGTATACACTGAAACATTTGGCTTTCTCACACAGTTGGTCATAAATGTCACTTGACAGGTCAGAAATGCGATCTGCTGCGGTGTTGGCAGAAAGGCTGATGTTGCTAAACTGACCTTTCTTTCCCGGACAGACTATATTTGCAGCCTGCAATATGCACTTTTAGACAAATGCACCTTCTATGAATGGCTTCCCTGCTTTAGCAATCATCTCACTAACCACGTGGCTCCGACTGCTGCATTATTCTCTTTGGTTGCTTTCTTGGAGAAATCTTGCTGCCTCAGTAGATCTGTTTTAAGACTGGCAACCCGGTTCGCTCTCTCGTCTCCCTGGTATTTTGCATCCAGCTCAGCATGTCTAGTTGTGTAATGACGTTTCAAATTGTATTCCTTGTGCAGCGCAACTTTCTCTGTGCAAATAAGACAGGTCGGGGTGCCCCTGTGCTCAACAAAGAAATATTGCATTTCCCACTTTTCCTGAAATTGTCGGTGCTCATCACCAACCTTTCTCTTCACCGCAGGCTTTGAAAAAGACATGTTTGGGGCTATGTGACATTTATAATTCTACTTGGTGTCACTGTCGCATTGAAGTTTCAATCAAGCGTTTAGCCGACGGACGGGGAACGTCTCAACGCGTAGAGAACGTCATTTCTGCTTCTTTTTCTTGCAACTGTAGCACGGCGATCGGCAGATAAAAAGCCGGTAGCAGTCTCCTTTGTTTTTACGCTCGATGTTCATGTCTTTCATGACGACACGAACACCGTGGCGTTTGCAGATGGTAGAAAGTGCAGGGATAGCGAGCGCAAAAAAGGCGACTGCTCACGGCGCCGGGCTGTTGTTACAGGAGAAAGAAGCGGAAATGACACCGTGACATATAACAAATAACATCAGCTGTTTCTGATGTTAGTTGTTTTGACTGCTTTTACATTATATTGAAATATATGTAATGTTCATGTTTGCTGCAATGCAAACGGAGTGATGCAAATAAAAACATCGAGCCACAAATTACGGTGCGACCCTATAATTAGTCCGGGTTACCGGGGACTGTTGTTGCCGATGAACAGGTGTCGCTATGTGACTGCAGACTAAATTGGGCTGCATTGAGTTCATGACTTTTCTTTTATCCCGCCGCCTACGCATCACTGTGAGAGTTAATATGAGATCTCTCTCTGTGGAAAAATAACTTTAAATCCCACTGACGTGTGTATAAATCTATATACGTATAATGTCCCGCTGGGCAGCAACTTAAAAAAACAACTTTTTTTGAAGTGTTGTGAACGCAGCGCGCTGGGGCGAATGTCGGCGTTTGCCCAATAGAAAGGAGGAAGCCAGCCAGGCACAGGAAAGAAAGAAACACTCCAGGGCAACGCTGCTGGAACTTTGACTCATTGAGAAATGTTTCCCTGCTTGCATCAAGCCCGGCTGGTGTCCCCTGAGATCCATATCCCACCCTGATTGGTGGGTTAATTCAGCTCCGCCCACAACACTGTAAAGTGTCATACATTATCAAACTAACATTACATTTTCATATTAAGGTGGGGCCAAAAACTATCGTTCTGCGGGCCGCAATTGGCCCGCGGGCCACGAGTTTGAGACCCCTGGTGTAGGAGGACACCTACTCTGTGTCTGGTTAAGTATAAGAGCCCTTTGTTAGGGGGACCGCTGGACTCTTAGCACCAGCTTTGGGGTCACAGGGTCACATCTGGAACACACACACACACACACACACACACACACACACACACACACACACACACACACACACAGACACACACACAGACACACAGACACAGACACACACACACACACACACACACACACACACACACTATGCACAGACTGGTACTCTTTGTTCATACCTGTGTAAGACGTCATAATGAACTTGTGCATATTCATGTAAGCTCAATAAAGAGCAGTGTTACGAGGGAGCAGACGAGAGCGACTGAGGTCAAGTGAAGGAACGGCGCTGTCACAGTTCTCTCCCTCATCAATTGTCTGGTTCCAGCGGTGGGTCTGTGCTAGACGACCCATCACCAGCTTTTTCCACTGGTTACCAGTACGTGGTAGAATCCACTTCCAGATCTGGTTGTCTTTAAATCTGTGAATGGATTGGCTCCATCTTATCTCTCTTTAACAAAAGAATCCAAGTGGAGCCCTCAGGTCTGCAGATAAGCAGCTTCTGACCAGAACTAGACGTAAAAACAGAGGTGAGCTTTATCGATGGCTGCAGCCAAACTCTGGAACAGTCGCCCTTCACATCAGGTCGTCACCAACACTGGACATTTTTAAAAGCCGGTTGGAAACACATTTGTACTCTGTAGCTTTCAATCCTGACCAGTCTTTATAGTCATTACTGTGTATGTTTCCTATTTTCTCTCTACTCTGTGCAGCACTTTGGCTCAAGCTGTTTTTAAATGTGCTGATAAATAAATGTAGATTTCTTTGAATAAAACAGTGGAGCCGAGCTTTGAGCTCAGTGTGTAACAGTGTGTGTGTGAGAGCCATGTAATGTCCATGTGTGCATGCTGACTGTGCTGCTCTGACCCCCCTCCTCCTTTCAGGGTGGAGCCTGCTGGAGTCCGATGGTTGAGACCAGGTCTGAGGAAGTGTAAGTGTGTTTTTAATGGGATTCATGAAAACAAAGCAGCACACATTCAACCATCTTCATCATGTCAGGAGTCATCATCAAAGTGTCAATCAATGAACAGATGATGGATCAATAACTGCAGCTGGATTGTGTTTGTTCTCTCCATCAGATTCCTGTCAACTCACAATCGACACAAACACAGTGCACACAAAGCTCCAACTGTCTGACAACAACAGGAAGGTGACACGTGTGGAGGAGGTTCAGTCATATCCTGATCATCCAGGCAGATTTGATGGTTTTTATCCTCAGCTGCTGTGTAGAAATGGTCTGACTGGTCGCTGTTACTGGGAGGTCGAGTGGAGAGGAGACGTTTATATATCAGTGAGTTACAGAAGCATCAGAAGGAAAGGAGGCAGTGATGACTGTGTGTTTGGATACAATGATCAGTCCTGGAGTCTGATCTGCTCTGATGAACGTCCTCGTTATGTCAGGCACAATAAGAGACAAACATCCATCTCCTCCTCCTCCTCCTCCTCCTCTGTCTCTAACAGAGCAGCAGTGTATGTGGACTGTCCTGCTGGCACTCTGTCCTTCTACAGAGTCTCCTCTGACACTCTGATCCACCTCCACACCTTCAACACCACATTCACTCAAACTCTTTATCCTGGGTTTAGGTTCTGGTCTCGTGGTGCCTCAGTGTCCCTGTGCTGAGTGGAGTGTAAAGAGTGTCTCCTGTTACAGAAACACTCTGACTGTTGAACAGATAGTTCAGTCTGTACATGTCTGTCTCTTTCACTCACAAACACGTTTTCAGATTCATGGATTCAATCAGTTGATGTTTGAAACTCTTCTAAATGATTCCTTGTAAACTTCTTCCTCTTCAGTCACAAACAAACAGGAAGTGATGTCACATGTGTTCCTGTCCACACAGCAGAATGAGTCTATTGCTGACAGTGATGTACAAACAGAGTGAGCATTTCTGAGGCCCAAAATAAACTGAGTAGTTCACTGAATGAACAATGGACTGTGAGCTCAGTTCCTTCATCATTAGTATGGATTATATATGTATATGTATTATATTAGTATCATATATATCAGGTGCTGCTGCTTTCAGTCATTGTGCAAATGTGCTGTTTGTAAGCTTGTAAAGCTGCAGTCAGCTGAGACTGAAGAAGTCACCTGATCAGTGAGCAAACGTTTCTGAAAACGTCCAGATGAACAGAATCAACCTTTTGGGATCAGCCAGCAATGCAGCATCATTGTTGTTCAGCTTCAGAGGTTTGCAGGAATGAACTGATGACCAGAAACAGCTGCAAAGTCCAAGAAAATACCAGCTGGAGTTCAGCTGCATTTGAAGAAGTCAAAGAAAAGTAAGGATGGCAAAGGGCGACGTTTTCTTCCAAAGAGCTGCAAACATGGTCGACGCCTCATTAGAAGAATCATCTGGACATTTGTGAGGAACTCTAACCAAGAAAGCAACGTCACACAGATCCAACAGACAGTTTCCATGACTGCAAGTGTTGAGTGGAAAAATGCTACATTGCATTATTGCATCCTCTCACCACAGGAGGCGCTGTTGGCACCACTGATTGCTGATCAGCTGTTCTCTGATGATCTGATTGATACTGTGAATAACGGGACTCACTGAACTCTGTGACACAGTGAAGATTACAGAGTTGAACTTCAACATCTGACTGACGTCACACAGACAGAAGGATGAACCAGTGAGGCACAGAACACAGTTACTGGAGATACTGGATCAGCTCCATCTGAACCTCTGATGGAGAAGCTGCTGAGCCAGAGAAACATCAGGACATGACAGCAGCTGCACTTATCTAACAACATGTATCAGAGCTGATCTATGTTAGAGGATCTATCACAGCAGCTGAAGCCAAAGTCCAACACTGGATACCAGCTGAGCCTGTGCTGAGTGTAGTGTTACAGGAAAAGGGCAGAAACACTGGTAGCTCCCAGTGATGCTGACTGGGGCACAGAGCTGAATGATGCAGCATCAGGACACTGTTTCAGTCTGACTGACAGAGAAACCTGTAGCTGTATCTACATGTGAGGCAGAGGCCACACAAGCAGCTTTCTATGTTTCACAGTGACTGAGATCTTCAGTGGGGGTGGACATGCTCCTGTACAGACCTCTGAGGAGAACCAAGGTGCAGTCAAAGAGTCCAGTCTGTCCTCACAGATGTGAACATGTGCTTTCATCAGGTCTGCTGTCAGCTAGCAGGCTCACATCAGAATCACTGTTCCTGAAAAACACAGTCTGTGTGACATCATCAGTCAGCTGATGGTCCCAGATCTGAATGGTGGGAGGGAGTGCGGAGAAGGGAAATTATTATTATTATTTTACTGCTATTGTTAAATAATTGTCATTATTACCATTGCATTAATAATATAATCTGGAGTTTATATTGCATTCAGGGGTTGAACAGTGTGTGTCTTTCAGAAAGACTAAGTTGCAGGCTGACAGGAAGTTGCAGGTTTGCAGAGTGTGCCTTTTGCAGAACTGAAACCGAAAGCAGAGTCTAAGTGCAGGTTATTTTGAGGAGCATTTGAGGACGAGACACAGACAGTAGGTGAAGAGGTGACACAAAGAGCATGTGAGGTCAACACATACACACACATTAGTTAAATTTATTTAGAGGAATCGTCCTTGTTGTCTCGGCAAGAAAGAGGAACAATTCATTTTAAGATAAGAACGGAAAGTACCAAGCCATGAAAATAGAAGATGATTTTCTGGGTGAAAAGTCATGATGATGTTGATCTGATCTATGTATAAAATGTACCGGTGACGCATGAAGGGGCGTCAGTAAACAAACCCTGATGCTATAAAATATCTGTTCATGCTTTGATTAAGTCGAGGACTACTGGCTGTCTGCGTACAGGGTGTCTTCCCACGCGTGTATTCATTAAAATCATTGTTTGACCAAAGACCTACTGGACCAAGAGTGGTTTGTACTCTCCCTCCTCAATTTTGAACCTTAACATTTGGGGGCTTCGTCCGGTGGTTGAGGAGGGAGGATTGGAGGTGTAGATGGAGAAAATTGGTCTTAGGTGGTCTGACGGGCAGACATGGATTCCAGTGGTCGAAGTGAGTGGGCATAAACCGGCTTATCCAAAAGGTAAGGCACTACCTGTTGAATTATTTCCAAAGTGTGCCAAATTGGAAATGATAAAATTTAAGTCTACTCACTGAAGTTACTGGTGGATGTCTGTTTTGATTTTGATGAGAATCTCATGACAGTACTGAGGATTTAAAGCAGTTGGACTGCTGGAAAGGATTTAATGCGGTTGGACCGCTAAAAGGATTTAATGCGGTTGGACCGCTAAAAGGATTTAATGCGGTTGGACCGCTAAAAGGATTTAATGCGGTTGGACCGCTAAAAGGATTTAATGCGGTTGGACCGCGGGAAGCAGTTGGACTGCTGGAAATGATTTTAGTAGGTTAGGGAATTTGGTTATTTTTTGGTTATAAGGTTGGACCTGCTTCAGTCTTACACTTTGTTGGGTGTTTTACTGTTGTTCCAAAGTATTATAAATTACTCAAGAACGCCAGTTGGACTGGTAGGAAGCGCAGTTCTCGGAGGTAATGCTCCCTCCTGGCCGAGGACGCTTGGCCCTGACCTATCGGCGAATAGGGTTAGTACGGTCGGCAACCGGGGAGAACTTGGGAACCTCCAAAATACCGGAATTGAATGGATTATAGAAATCAGTGATGATACTCAGCCCTAGTGAGCAGCCTAGGCCTGAGAGAAGTGGATGTACTGTAGCTGTGGGTAATAAGAAAAGATGAAAAGAACTATTGATAACTTTTTTGTTAAGTTAAGGCCTGATCTGTCTGAAATTCATAGCCAGTGCTCTGACACGGTGCCATCAATATTTGAATGCTGAAAAAGCACAGTGTATCCAGGAAACACATTATATGCTGCGATAAATGCACTGCCCAAGTGTCCCCTCTCCCCACGGCCTTTCAGCAGCAGACAGCAGCAAACAGGTCGTCAGAGGAGGCCAAGATGATGATTAAGTTTTTAACATTTTCTACAATATTGACAAAGCACTTTAAGCACAAGTTTGTTAGTTAATAATTTAGAAATTAATATTGTCTGTATGGACTTCCCCCCCCAAAGAAAGTGCACATGTAAAACTGCGGTGTTAAGCGATGCGGTTGAAAAATTTGAGTGCGCCTAACTTTTGTGCCGGTACGCCTAAATTTTTAAAGTTAGGCGTACTGGTGCGCCCATGTCAAAAAGTTAGTCTAGAGCCCTGATATATATATATATGTATGTATATATATTAGGGGTGCAACGATACTCGTATCGATATTGAACCGTTCGATACAGTGCTTTCGGTTCGGTACGCATATGTATCGAACAATACAACATTTTTAATTTATTTCATCAACTTTCCTTCTGCAGATGCTGTCTGTGTTGAGAGCTCAGTGGATCTGCGTTCGACTACTCCGCCTAGGCTGCACTGTCGAGCACAGATCCACTGAGCGCAGGGCAAGCTAGCAGACAGAAGCTAAGCTCGTTGCAACATGGCAAACGAACCTCCCCCACCCTCATTCAGATCTGGCCTTTGGAACTATTTTGGTTTTCATGTGACGTATGACCCTGAAGGTAAGCGAGTCATGGACTAAAGTAAAACAGTATGTTGGATGTGCCACGCAATGCTCAATTACATGGGTGGGAACTAGTGTGTTAGCGCAGTTAGCTCGTTAACGTGTTGACGCCGTCCAGGCCCACGCACGGGGCGATCCGCGGTAGCTTGTTAACGGAGATTTGCCGTGTTGTGGCGTTAACGTCATTTCAGATTAACGCTGACAGCACTAGTGGGAACACAACGAATATGACTGCACATTTACTCCGACATCATCCTGGTGCAAAGACAAGTGGAAGCAGACAAAACAACAAGCACCATGCTACAAACTTTACCCGAGTCATTTAGACAGCTGTTGGCACAGGATTCTCCTTATGGGGACCTGATATGTTTAATATGCTGCTGAGAATATAGCCCAGAAGAAGCGTATAGTATAGCTTTTATTTTGAAAGAGACATTTCTCTGTAATAAACTCTCTTTTCCAAAGATGAGCGATTCCTCCATCAGATAGATTTTTTTATTATTATTTTGTTGTTTCAGCAACATTAAATTTAAAAACTGTACTTTTGAGTTAAAATATATATTTATAATTTTAATAACTGACAAATTAAAAAGGCATGAACATTTTTTTTGTATCGAAAAAATATCGAACCGTGACACCAAAGTATCGAACTGAACCGAACCGAACCGTGAATTTTGTTTGTCGTTGCACCCCTAATATATGTGTGTGTGTGTGTATTTATACATCAATCCATTTTCTTGCTTATGGAGTTCAGGGCCTGGGACCTACTCCATGTCAGCTTTCAGTGTTTATGAACATGAACATTATGAACTCATGACTCCCTTGGGAAGCCTCTGGTTTTTCATAGGCAGGGGATATTTGTTTTATCACAGTTCATTACCAAACAGAGCAGGGTTCTAATTGATTTGTGGCTTTTAGGATATTATGTATAGGTGTGTAAAAGTGGAGTGAATATAATTACAAACAGCAATGCTAGTGGAGTGATGACAGACAGGGCGGTTGGGGGGTGGTGAACAGTTTGCCAACAGTTCTCCCCTGTAGAGAAGGACATCTGCCATTTCTTTTTCCTTTTAGTCAAACAATTCAGGTAGTGATGAAAGAAAATCAGACTGTGGCAGTGCTTGCAGCAGGTAACGGAGTGATAATGCAGAGTTTTTACTGCAGTGGACAGTCCCTAGTGTGACCATCGCTGGAACCAACCAGCTGATTTACACCATGGCAGCAGTCATCAGTGAAGTTCTTGGCTGCAACATGAACAATCTCAAGTAGCAATGCTACTAAACTTGCTGGAGAACTTTTAGTTCAGGCCACTTGATGAGTTTCACACAGTACTGCATATTATTTTATTAGGTTGGCACAAATGTAGGATTGTGTTTGTGATATCACGATGTGTCTGTTTCCTTTTCATATTACACTAAAGAGATCATCGCCTACAAGCCTCCGTAAACGAACAGCATGTCTATAAAAGCCCATTCATCATCCGGCCCTCCTGCTCAAACACAACCATGTAGCGCTCATCCCTCCACCCGTCTCATTCAGCATCCACACACATGTTGCAGGGAACGGGAAATAGAGTAGAGCAGCAAAGCTTGATTTTCTTTAGGATTGGTTAAACTAAAAGACGTTGACAAGGAATTTTAAGGGTTTTAGGAAGCATAAAACCGAAATCAGTTGTATTGGATACGAGTATAAATGAGTGCTTAGGCTCATGCAAGAAAAAACATCTTAGACAGGATATGACAAAACGTACTGTGATACAATTCTTCATTACTACAGCTCATTGAGTGCTTTTGTAAAAAGTCAAATCTGTGTGCTCCATTAAACCCTGTAGAAGTTGTTTCGAATGCTGACAGTGGACAAACAAAGTTGTCATTTAGCTTAAACATTAATAGTAGAAAAGGCCCGATAGGAATCTAACATCCTTGAAATCAAGCTGTGGGAGTGAGTTTTGAAACCTTTCTGTAGGACTGCTTTAAACTTGCCTTCTTGGTGATGTGTGTCTGATGTCTTGTTTGACTTGAGCAGATTCTTTACGTGCTTTAAGTTTCTAACACATTTGCTTTAACCAGTAATTGAAACTGCTGAGTAGGAAGTACTAAAGTGGGTGTTGAGCATGTTGGGTGTGTCCTTATTACCTGTTTCGATGTTTTCTTTTAATTGAAAGCATTTCATGAATATGAAATGCTTCTGCGTAATGTTAAACGTTATAAAATATTCTTATGATTTAAACTCTGTATTCATGGCTTATTCTTTCCTGGCCTTTCCTGTAAGCACTTTTATGCTCGGTGGTAAAATATCACAGAACTAGCAGTTTGGCGAGTGTCATACCGCCTGGATTAGTGGCTCAGCTGGTAATTCAGAGATTTATGTAGCTTAGTTTGCTGTGTCATGCTGATTTGGGGAGACTGGACACAGACCTGAGTCATTCTCTTCTGGGTGATCACAGTGGTTACTCTCCTCCCTTCCTCATCTCACCCTGCAAAGAAATCTTTGTTGTTCTGCCTTGACCTCTTCCTCTGTGTTAGTTTGCTGTCCTTTCATTAGCTAGCATTAGGTCTGTCTCATTCTCCTCTCCTCCATGAATTTATCCCCACTAATCCCATTACATGCTTGTCCTGCAGACACACCAGCAGATGACAAACCATCCATTATCTTGGACGGAGGTACACGTAGCGATGAATTAGGCAGCAATAAAGCTTTTATTCAGCTGCAGTTATTTGTCTTTCACAGAGATACGTTGGGTTGAACACTGTTGCACTGCTGTAATAGAAACATGTACACACTAGTGATGGGTCGGTCGCGAACGAAATGGCTCTTAGAGCCGGATCTCTGACATGAACGTGGGTTTTTTTTTTCTCTTTCTCTCACCCTCTCTCTCTCTCACCCTCTCTCTCTCGCACTTTTTCCCGCTTCACTCTGCACGCGAGCCTTGTGCTTTACGCTGGGCAGAGGGGGGAGGGGCGGTAGTTACACTCAGTAGCACAGGAACAGAGCCAGAGGGAGAGAAAGAGAGCCAGGGACAACAACGTCACATTAGAAAGGTATAGTAATCATCCACAGCTATTTTCAGTTGCAGATGATAAAGGATTCAGAAAGTTTATTCATGCAGGTCCATATGACAGAGAATATGCATCTTCTTTTTGTTTTCATATTATAATTTATATTTAATTGTGTTGTGGTTTGCAGTGTTTTGTGTTGTTTTCACTTTAAATTTGTAAAAGGAAAAAGCTGAAAATTTAAATAGTTAAAACTTGAAATGTGAATAGTTGATTTTTGTATTATATGATTTATTTATTACATTTTATGTGGAGTGAATAAATAAAAGAATATTTACGGTGGCCCCTACAGACAAAACACGTAAAAACTCCAAAACACGTAAAAACATGTACAAACTCCAAAACACGTAAAAAATCAGAAGCACATAAAAACTCAAAACACGTACAAAACACAACAGAAGTGCTCCAGGATGCTGGGCGCAGTGTTGAGCTTTTGTTACCTTGAGGCTACACAAGCCAGCAAGTACCAACGACCGGATTTGGTGTGTGGTAGTAACACGTAAATGAACTTTTTTTTAAATTATTTGACTATATATGAGTGCTTGTGTATAAATACACAAACAATACACACATGCTTTCATGCTTTCAATTGTGTAATTTAAGTGATCTAGTAGCTCTGCTTTGGAAGTTCAGTTCATGCTAGAAATGTGTTTTGGAGTTTGTACGTGTTTTGTCTCTAGGGGCCACCGCATATATTTATATATAAACATATATAAATAAAACCACTTTTTTTTTTACATTAGTAATTCCTTTTGTGCATAATTTTATATTATTGTTAATAATAATGTAAATTATAGCAACAAAACAACCTGAAGAGCCGGTTCTCTAACAAGAGCCAGAAATCCCATCACTAGTACACACTGACTATAACATCAAATGTGAAGTCGTGCAGGCCGTGGTCATTTTTTAACATGTCTCTTCCAGATTGGACGTGACCTCACATTTATCAAACATACTTTTTAAAATCAAACAGTTAGAAATGACATTCATTACTTCATTATGTAACATGTGATCTAAACAGCCCTCACAGCACATTTGTTTCCAAAGCAAAGTAAATTGAAATAATTGTGCCAATAAATTAGATTTGAAAGCTCTTATTCTAATTTTCTGTTTTGATGATATTTGGGATATGCTGTTTATGTAGAACAGCTAAAACTAGTTCTTTATATTCCCATATAAATGATAAACACATATTATTTACAAAACACTGCCTGGTGGACGCCAAAGGACGGCCTGTTTTGATTACGCTGGGATCTTTTTGGACTGCACATTTTTGGTCTACGATCAAAGCTGCCACACCACGCTGGATTAATCTCCCAGTAGCTGAGTTTATGAAGTCATAAGAAAGGAATGTCCCACACGTTCCTGCTGTTACACCATATTTGGACTGGGACACCTTTGCTAACCTCTGTTGCTCAATGACACACTGATTTGAATCTGGAGGTGCTGGCGACATATTTGCAGCAGTGTGGGTTCACAGAGGCTGTTTGGACTCTGAGCATGTGACACACCAGTAGCGTGCCACGCTGGGCCTCTCGGGGTGGCGTACAGTGTCACTGTGTGTGTCTATTTAAGTGTTTGTCGTGTAAATGAGGACAACCAAGATATGTGAAGTATAGAGTGGTGTACCACAGTGACAGGTTAATGTCAGTGTGAGTGTGTAGCAGTTTGTGTGGCCAGAGAAGGTCAGCAGCCTCCAGAGGACGAAGCGCTTGTGTTCTTCCACAATCGCCCGTTTGATCAGACAGATCATTTGGCATCTGTCAGGCTAAAAACAACAACACAACATGAAACCAAGCATATGCTCTGCAGTCCTACAGCTAACTCCTGACAGTCTGTCTGCTGTAGGCTGAAGAAATCAGGGGCTCATTCATCTGCACCTGTCAGCGTCTTTATGCTAACAATAGATCAAACAGTATGTGTCCACAGGATGTGTAATGTTGAAGGTTACCGTACATCCTTATCTCCAGCACTGAGAATCAGTTATCACTGATCGCTGTCTCTGCTTTGTTTTGACATATTTCATATTTATATATTTCATATTTATAAGGTAAATACCCTACAACATTACAGAGAAGAAGAAACCTCCAGTAACCCCAGGCTCGGTGAGGGGCAGCCATCTGCCGTCACCAGCTGGAGGTGATGAGTGGAAGACTCGATAGGCCACTCTTATTTTCATCCACTGCTTTGTTACCTCGACACGATGTTTTGGATCATCGTCATGCTTGAACATCCATCTTCATGGGACGAAGGTTCCTCGTCACAGTACGATACGCGGTCCTGTCTATTGGCCCTCCATGCAGGGAGGTCATCTTGTGCTCTTAGCAGAAAAGTGACCCATGTTTCCACCGCTTTACTGTGGGGGTGGTGTTCTTTGGTTTTTAGTGATTGTGAGGACGTTTTCACAGACAAACCGTCACAAAAACCCCATTAAGTGCCAAAATAACATAAACCTGTAGTTTTAAAATTTTTAAAAAACTTCTCAATGCTGCCTGCAGAGACAGTCTACTCTCATGCAGACACAACATCTTTACTGATATAACGTGGTCATGGACTCTTCTCTGTTCTTCCTTATTAAATAATAGTAAAATGACTCTGCAGTTTTGATTCAAAATGCACCAGGTCTGCTCAGTCTGAATCACACCGTTAGAGCCACACCAAATGATTGGAGCACCAATGTTAGCACTCAAAGAGTCTAAGCAGTACCACTACCAGCTTTGGCCAGTGCAGGAGTGAACATGTAGATCCATGTTCTACTGAGCAGACACTGAGCAGAGGCAACATGCAGTAAATGAATTAGTGGTCTCCACATGTTTGCACCCAAAGTTTCCCTGCTTTTGTGAGCTGAGCTGTTTTAATATTTTCCATGTATTAGATGATACTGTCCAATGCTTCCAGGACTGTGAAGATGGAAAAAATGATGTTGCAGTCGTTGCTGAAGTGTTGGTACCATTTGAAGGAAGTCATTAAAGCGCCAGAGCGAGCAGACAAGGCAAGCACTCAAAGAATGTGGAAGGCAGTCGGGGAAAGTTGCCATGGACGGACTTAATTCCTCCCAGCCCCAAACAGCTTTTATACTGTGGACAAAAATACATGAAAGTGTGTGTGTGTACCTGTTTAGATGTCTCTGTGGGGACCAAGAATTGGAATGTTACTATACTTGTGGGGACCAACAGTCATTTATGAGGACAAAAGTGCCTCACGGGTTTGAGACTCACAATGTGGTTCTAGTGTCAGGGTTACAGTTAGGTTATGGTTAGGTTTAGGTTGAGTGTTAACCATCCATTATTGATGGTTACAGTGAGCGGCTAGGATCATGTCAACTAGGTGTCCTCACTAAGATATCAAAACTAGAATGTGTGTGTGTGTTAGTGAAAGGAACTGTAACTGGTCCCAGTAGCAGCAGGATACAAACGCCATAATGACACAGCTGCCTCTCGTCTGCCTTCCTCCCCTGAGTGAAATAAGATATTTGGGACCTTTGAATAGTTTTTTGAAAATATCTTTTTGTTTAAAGAAAGGAAAGAGAAGTTTAATCCTTTAACTATTTAACTGTTAGGTGTCAATCCCTGGGAGGGTTTCCCCCTTTTATTTGGCGTGGAGTCAGAATTATGGCTTCTCCACACTGTGGAAGTAGCTCTTTGACACAGTCGAGCAGTCATTGGTCATAACAGGATCATTTAAGACTGGATGATGAATAAGACTGTTGAAGTGCATGAGAAGGATCTCATATAAAACAGTCTGTGTCTGCTCCTCAATTCAATTTAATTCAGAAGACCCCTATGAGTGCAAGATCAAGGAAACAGTTCACCCTGCCTGGGATAGTGTTACCAGGGCCCTGCCCTGGAGCCAGGCCCGGGGAGGGTGCCAGAAGCTGTACATCTGGTGGCCGGGCACTGGTCCATGGGGCCTGGCTGGGCACAACCCGAAAAAGGGACATGGGCCCATTCTTATGCAGGCCCACCACCTGCAGTGGGCGCCATAGGGGTCGCATGCAATGTGTGCCACGTGGCAGCCAGGATCAGAGGCCATGGCGGACGGATCCCCGGCTACCAAGACCAAGACTAGACTTAGTGTCTCATAGTCATTGAAGAACTCTGACTTGCTTCCTGTTCTAGTTGTTCTCTGGAAAAAAATCTGCAGGTCAAACAGGTGCACATACAAAGAGCACATTATTGATTAAAGCCTGGAAAACAACTGAGGCATTTGTCAGCCCGGCACGCTTGAAATGTCCAAGTGTTGAAAACAGTTTTCCATTCGTCACCTCCCCAATGTCCACCAGATGGAACGTGTTTCTAAGATCAAGCTTAGTGAAGATTATTGCTCTATGTAGTGGCTAAAAGCTCCAGCTGAAGCTGTTCTACAGTGGCTGGATGCAAAGCCCAATCACCATATAACACAACGCCTCGCAGATTCATTCCCCATTCTGACTCTGGGATGTGTTGCACTCAGAGAGAGGAAATGTTTGCTGATATTAGCCTGAATGCATCCCTCCCCGATGGCTAATATAAAAGCCCCCATGGTGGTATTGTCAATCCTCACAAGAACAGTAGGAAGCGCCTGAAGAAACCACCCAGCGCTGAAACCCTCTTAAACAGCCAAGCCAGACCACCAGGATGGCTGAGCCATCATACCCAGTAGGCGAAGGTATAATCTAAAGGGGACTGTTTTGTGCAGGCGAAAAAGAGTCAGGAATGCTGTGAGCAGGGCTTTGGAAGCTCTGCCATAGCCACCACCAAACAACTGAGTTATTTTTACACATCGGCTAGCATCTGGCCAATCCACCACCTTTCATTGCTCATGCCGTTACAAAACAAACAAACAAAACAAAACCCATCAACCCATAAATACGAAGAATCACTGTCGGCCCACCAGGCAAATGCCCAGTATGCCCGATTGAAGGCACTCACAGCTATGGCCTCTGACAGAGTGATGTAAAAGAGATGGAGTCCAGAGATAAACCCAGAATTGTTATGTGTTGTACTAGAGACAACACACTCGTTTTGCAGGATCCACCTGTGTTATCGCACAGGGAGAATTGATGTGGCCATTCTTCAGTCCTTCTCTACCACTCCTCCTGAGTAAGTCTGCTCAGCTGCACTGACTTCTCACATTGTTCTTGATGAGGAAGCTGATCGTGACTTGTAGTTTCTTTCAGTATTCAGTTATGGCAGTGGTGTCCAAACCCAGGCCACGAGTGTCCTGCAGGTGTTAGACGTGTCCAGCTGATTTAAATGGCTCAACATGCCTTGAAGTTCTCCAGACACCTGGTAATGAACTAATCATTTGATTCAGGTGAGTAGACCCAGGGTGAGATCTAAAACCTGCAGGACACCGGCCCTCGAGGCCTGGAGCTGGCCAAGTTATGAAGCTAACTATTCTCAAGGCTAATGTAACAAGTTCTTCAAATGATTTAGTTTGCAGTACGTATTTTTCAGACCATAAGCTGCAGGGGATTATAAGGCACATTAAGCGAAACAAAGCAGTCAGATAAATCAAACTTTATTAAACTCATTCTTCTTGCTTCCTCCACTTCTCTACCATTGATTCATTAATGTTGAATTCTCTGGCAGCGGCTCTATTCCCATGTTGTTGCAGTATATTAATGACTAACCTCGTATTGTGGATGGATTATCTCAGTTGTTCTCTTGACTGAAGTTTGGTCCGTTTACAGCAGGGGTGTCAAACTCAAATACACAGTGGGCCAAAATTCAAAACTGGAACAAAGTCGCGGGCTAACGTTAATATTTATTGAAATATATTTATTCCTCCAGATATAAGAATGAATCTTTTGTTATGGACTCAAACACGTTTTGCTGAAAAACTGAATATGGAACAAGCAAAGCTTAATACTAAACAATATATATATTAGCTGTATAATACCAGTAGGCCAGCTCTAATAGTAATTTGGTATGGCTTCGCGGGCCAAATGTAATTAGGTTGCGGGCCAAATTTGGCCCACGGGCCAGAGTTTGACACCTATGGTTTACAGCAGGGGTGTCAAACTCCAGGCCTCGAGGGCCGGTGTCCTGCAGGTTTTAGAGCTCACACGGGGTCAACACACCTGAATCAAATGATCAGTTGATTACCAGGCCTCTGGAGAACTTCAAGAGATGTTGAGGAGGTCATTTAGCCATTTGAATCAGCTGTGTTGGATCAAGGACACATTTAAAACCTGCAGGACACCGGCCCTCGAGGTCTGGAGTTCGTCACCTGTGGTTTACAGCATCCTGCCATGCGATTGCATTTGTCTCTAACCATCAGGAACCCTCACGTTAACTTTTATCGAGTGGAAAAGTGTTAGTGTTCGTCCTCCAGCTTCACTGTGTTTATGCTAACATAGCTGTGTCGCTAGCGATCACGTAGCACATCATTATATAGCAGCTAGCCCAACTTCAGTAACCCTACAAACGTCACTGCTGTTTAGTTTTCTGTCTTCATTTATGTTGGAAGTGACAGCAGAGCTGTACGTTTTAATTTGTTCAGAAATCTCTCAGTCAGAACATGCTATATCATGCTTAGGCACTAGCAAAACCAGTGAGCTACCTTCCGCTAACTTCCTGCTAACTTCCTGTTAACTTCTAAGTCCGTTAAATATAATAAATTTTGTTTTCATGGATGCCTGGATGTTAAACTCAATTGTTACACCTGGTAAAGCAGCAACACTGATCGTTTTATTAAAGATGAAAGAATTTAGACCGTTTTTAACTCTCAGTGATGTCGCAGTGTTCGTTTGACTTTGGGTCCTGAAGGACGGAGTTTAGGACCCAGATTACTCCCAGATTTAAGAGCACCTTAGTCCGAAAAATATGGCAATAACGACGGCCGCTTGCATGTTCTACAAAAAAATGGTGCTTTGTTGTGTATCTGACGGACAAACACCAAACCAGTTCCACATCACTGAAGCTGCACCATTTTTACAAACCAATTCTGGTTCATGTGTTTCACTCAACGATCCGCTTTCCCCCTTCTCATTCTCTATCGCCACCATGTGGGTATGAAAACAAAGGCACTGCGCATGCGCACTTTACCCATATTCTATCGCGATATTTTATTTTTTTATTGTTGCCCAACATTATACCGGTATTACCATGAACAGTATAATGTGGCACAGCCATAGGTGGGCTGGTAGGAATGCTGCGGAGGGAGGAGAGAATGGGTTAGCCAGAGTCTAGAGTGAGATGTACACTTACAGAGAGAGTCGAAACCATCCTACCGGGCGATGTGGTGACAAGAAGCAGGTAGTAAGCGACGTAACAGGCGTGTCTTTTCCTCTGTAGAGCTAACACTCCTGCTGTTTTACTTCTGTACTCCTGTGCATACGTCAAGGATGTCACAATCACATTTTACAGCATCCATGTTATATTAGAGATACTTTAGTCCCAGCAAAGTAGTGTACTGTTGTTGTTTGCTCCATTGCAACAAAACATGCAATGATATTATACTGAATTGCACCAGTTTTTAGGACGTCTATCTTTTACTTTCTGTGGGTTTTTCACTGCTTCTCTGCGATCAGATGAATTGTGCACACTATTTGCTCTTCCACAGCTTTATTTTTTAGTCTTTGAATGTTCCCATCACTTCTGTGATGACAAAAGTCATGATTATGCCATAGTCAGTCTATTTATATAGACCAAAGGCTCATCAGCAGATCCAAACCGACAGAAAGAAACAGGAAAGTACTGCAGTGTAATCCATTTATTTCAACAAAGTAACTGTATTCTAAATACCACCTGTTTAAACGGTAACTGTAACAGAATACAGTTACTCGTACATGTATTCTGTTACTCCCCAACACTGGATATTTGTCATATAATTGAAATATCATTAAACTCACTACTCGTACTCATAAATATGGTCCGTGCACAAAGCAGCGTCGTCTCTTTCTAACCATCCCTGCTCCAACAAACACGAGGTTGTTTCCATCGCTGCTGCTGTTCCATGTTGTTCAGCTCTTATTGTTACTGTAAGTCTCGTGTTTCTTATTTGTGTGAGACTTTGCTCCTGCCCGTCACTCTGCTGCTGTTCCATGTTGTACAGCTCTTATTGTTACTGTAAGTCTCGTAGTTCTTATTTGTGTGAGGCTTTGCTCCTGCCCGTCACTCTGCTGCTGTTACATGTTGTTCAGCTCTTATTGTTACTGTAAGTCTCGTGTTTCTTATTTGTGTGAGACTTTGCTCCTGCCCGTCACTCTGCTGCTGGAGCACCGGGATTTCCCCAATCAGGACAATAACGGATGTTTCTGTTCGTTTCTGGTCTATACATGTTTTATATCAGAGCGATCTCCCAGAATCTGAACTGATCAAAAAGTGCCGACATGTCCGGAGGGATTTTGGCCCACTCCTCTTTACAGCTGCTTCCACAGATTTAGTAAAGGAGGCTCTGGAGGCTGGCTAGCCCACTTCTTCTTTAGCCACTGCTTTGTTTCCACCCATCCACGGCCACCACTGTGTGTTTGACTGTGAGGATGTTGGTGTGTCACACTCAGCATTTCTCAGCCTTCAGCCAATCATCCAGACGGTCAAACCTCAGACGGGCTTGTACATGCTAAACCGCGTGGGTGCTGCAGTAGTTCAATCCTGTACCAGTGTTACCAGTATGTGGTGACTGTCATCCACCTGCCTTCTCACCATTAACCAGCTCCTCCTGTGTGAGTTTGGGCCCATCCAGCACCTTTCCTATGATCATCCTCCGCCCATGAGGCTGACAGATCACATCATGGTCAGAACTGCTGCACCCACAGTCACCGAGCTTCATGCTGACGCCCTTTGCATCTATATGCTGAGAGTCCCACAGCCAGTCTGTGGGATCCAGGGTTGTAGAGGATCACACACTTCATTCAGGGACATGCAGATCTGTTCATAACTGATATGTTTTTTGTTCGATGTTTCTAAACTCAGGTAAAAATCAGAGACTGTTCATTTCTCTGTAAGTGAGCAAACTTATAAATTCAGCAGGGAGGATAATTGTTTCCCCGTCGTAGTTCAGTGTAGCTAGTCTCTTAACCCCCAACCAACCCGCTGCACCTCCTCCCTCCCCTCCCTCTCATAAAATATTGAGAGAGCCTGGCACTAGGCCAGACGCCCCCCTCCCTCTCTGCCAGGCAGACTGACGGAGCATGTGGCTGTGGGAGGGGCACGAAGGGCGGCTCGGCTGAGGAGATACAGTAACCATGAACATATTCGTTCTCTAAATGAACGCCACGAGTTGTTCCCACATCGAGCTGCTCTACTCTGAACTCATTCACACGAGCACTTTCTGCTCGAGTGCTTCCTCTGTTCACAGCCACACTCACGGATGCGCTGGAGAACAGCTCGGGTAAGAAGTGTGAACAACATGCTGGCATTTCATTCTACCTGCAGTGGTCAAATCAAGGCAGTGGTCAAATCTAGCTTCTTTCAGCTCAGGCAGCTGCAAAAACAAAGCCAATTCTTTCACGGCAGCACTTTGAGACAGTGATCCACGCCTTTGTCAGCACTCGGCTGCATTACTGTGATGACCTTCATGTTGGGGTCAGCGCATCATATATTAGTCAAAATGCTGCAGCTCGTCTTTTAACTGGCACTCGAAAGTTTGAGCACATTTCCCCTGTTTTAGCTTCACGTCACTGGCTGCCCATTTCTTTTAGGATTCATTTTAAAATTCTTTTATTTACTTTTAAAGCTCTCCATGGCCTCGCCCCATCTCATCTCTCTGAGCTGCGACAGCCTCATACAGGCCAGCTGATCAGCTGCTCCTGCATGTACCCAGGACTGGGCGTAAACTTAGAGGAGATCCTGCTTTTGCTGTAGCAGCTGCAAACTGTGGAGCGAGCTTCCTTTGGAGATCAGACAGGCCACTTCTTTACCTGTTTTTAAGTCTTGAAAACCCGCCTCTTTACCCTGAGCTTTGACACCACGTGAGATGTTGGTTTTTATTTCAGTTGTTTTTAGGTGATTCGATGCTGTTTTATCTTGTTTTGTTTTCATTTGATGTTTTATGTGTTTTATTTATTTATTTTGCTGTTTTCTGTTGTTCTATTGTTTTAACTTATTTTCCGTGCAGCACTTTGTTCCTGTGCTGGCTATTTTAAAGTGCTTTATAAATAAGATTGGATTGGATTGGACTGCCACCAACAGCTCTGTAACACACTGTGCACACAATGCTATCATTGTCTTTTCTTTTTAGCTGCTTTTACATTTTAGTTGCTGACTTCTGATAAACTGAATAAAACAGGAGAACACACAACCTGGAAATCTTCAACCACACACAAAATACATGCGTTTCCCTGGTAAAGTACACAACCTCTGCAGTACCGCTGAGTTTTCTACAAGCGCACAAAGCTGCTACCAGCTCTGCTGCTGTGACCTGTGTTACCTGTGTTAGGCTCTTACATCCATACGATGGTTGAAGGACCGGCCATGTCCCGTCACGTGTGTGTGTGTGTGTGTGTGTGTGTGTGTGTGTGTGTGTGTGAGAACTGAAATGCTTTTACACTCAGCAGCATATTAAACATATAAGGAGAATCCTGTGCTAACGGCTGTCTAAATGACTCGGGTAAAGTTTGTAGCATGGTGCTTGTTGTTTTGTCTGCTTCCTCTTGTCTTTGCACTAGGATGATGTCGGTCTAAATGTGCAGTCATATTCGTTGTGTTCCCACTAGTGCTTTCAGGTTAATCTCGTTGAAATGATGTTAACACCACAACACGGCAAATCTCCGTTAACGAGCTACCGCCGATCGCCCCGTGCGTGGGGCTAGACGGCCAACACGTTAACGAGCTAACTGCGCTAACACACTAGTTCCCACCCATGTAATTGAGCATTGCGTGACACATCCAACATACTGTTTTACTTTAGTCCATGACTCGCTTACCTTCAGGGTCATACGTCACATGAAAACCAAAATAATTCCAAACGCCAGATCTGAATGAGAGTGGGGGAGGTTCAGTTCTGTCTCGCTAGCTTGCCCTGCGCTCAGTGGATCTGCGCTCGACAGTGCAGCCTAGGCGGAGTAGTCGAACGCAGATTCACTGAGCGCTCCACACAGACAGCATCGTCAGAAGGAAAGTTGATAAAATAAATTACAAATGTTGTATTGTTCGATACATATGCGTACCGAACCGAAAGCACTGTATCGAACGGTTCAATATCGATACGAATATCGTTGCACCCCTAGTGTTTAGGCCAGAGATGCTCTTCAAACAGCGGACAGACATGACCACATTACAAGAACATGGTGTGAGTCCGATTTGATATTCCAGTCAACGCTGAGAGACCTTAACCAGGAAGTCAGAGGTCAGCTGATGCTGCGAGCAGGAAGTGAACCAAGGGAAAGGTCCACTCTACTCAATCTCAAAGAAAATATGCTGGTATTTGTTGATGTTGATGGTACAATAAAAATATATAATATAATAAATAATAAAATATCATGTGATGATGAGATGTGTTGTTGGTGTTTGTATTTTCTGTAAATGTCTTTTTTAATGTAAATGCTTTGTTCCAGACGGACAGGGAATCAGTTGCTGTACGATGACATCATCTTGATGTTGACGAGGAGGGCGAGAAAAACTAGTTTAGTCCTGCAGATGGCGATCTTGCACCGTGTTCAGAGAGCCGACACTTTGATGGTGCTGCTCTACTCAGCTTACTTTAGCCTGGGTTGGACTCTATATGAGCAGCTTCCACTCTGGTTTCACTCTTAAACACACTTGTTTGATTTCACTTGTAAAAGTTGAAGAATAAATATTTTATTACAAAATTATTTGTTGATGCATTTTTTTAGGGTCAAATATCTTGTTTGATTTGAGGAATGAACTGTTAGGGTGGAAAAAGTGAATCAGGTTAAAATACAAACATGAAGAGTTTCACTGACAGACTCCAAAATGCCCCCACAGTGGATCAAAGGGAAATCCTACAGTGTGGCCAGAGACTCTTAATGGCTCCAACATCAACACATCCACAATGTTGGATCCAGTTCTGCCTCACAGAGTTACTAAGACACACCCTCTGCAGCATCACAACAGCTCCACCTGCTTCACCTGCCTCCTCAGCATCTGTACACCTGAAGAGAAAAGAAAGGCTCCAACAGCTCAAATCTACAAAGGATTCATGAAGTTTCATCCAACAATAACATGTTTGCCTTCCACAGTGTGCTGTTAGACACCACTGTACCTCTGCCATTTCAAAAAGAGCAGCTTGGGAACATTTTGGCTCCAAACACTTTGTGTTTAAGTTCTTTGTTTTCTTTGTGAAGCCGACAACATCTGGAGCTTTGTGACTCATAGAAACATCATTTTGTTCTTTAGATGACAGCAGATTGGGACTGAATAATCAATCACTATCAAACCAATAAAGACAAACATGCTGATTTTACAGGAACTTTGTTGGAGAAGCTGCAAAGACATGAAACTGGTGGAGATCCCAAACCAGTTGATAGTGCTGGTTATTCCAAATAAAGCTGTTTCCCTTTGAGATGAAATGACTTTGTGTCCTGATATATAATAAAGATGTTGTTGTTTTTGAGCCCCTGTATTAAAAGTAGTTTAAAGTCAGCTTGAGTTTGATGTCTTTATGTCAAAGCTGCTCATGATGTTGAGCTGCTGATGGAATAAAAACAATATAAAAGCATGTAGTCCAGACTTAAATGTAGCCTGTTGTTAGCTGAGGTCCACACACAGTGTTTGACAGTGTAAAGTGTGTGAAAGGGCTGCTGGTGGAGCTCACTAGGATGAGCAGGTGACCACGAGGTGGAGAGCAGCTGGCCTGGCTTTGACCCGGGCCACGCCCCCTTTCTCTCTGCTTTGCTGTCACTTATCTTCACTGCTCTGTCCAATAAAGCTGAAAAAGGCCCCGAATCAAAGAAATCTGCTGCAGCCTCTGAAACGTCTTCTGTTTCCTTCCCGACGGCTTTTTCACCGTCAGCCCATCAGACAGTCCAGCAGCATTTATGATGATGTCATGATGTTGAAGAGGCTGCTACGGTGGCCTCCCATGACCCCCAGCCTCATCACAGCTGAGATGCAGACATTTGAAAACATTCAGCAGACAACTGAATAACAGTCCAACACAACAGTCTGTGTGCAGACACACACTGACCTTTCATATAGTCAAACACAGCTGGTTGAGTCATTTCTCTGTGAGTCTAAAGTGAATCTAGTATTTGAAAGTCCACTTCCTGTATTTGTTGTTGGAGACTTCTTCAGCTTCTTCTCAAGGACATCAGCTGCTTGTTTGGCAGCAGAGGCAGTTAAGAAGCTTCCTGAAAAACACTGAACAGTGAGTTCACTGTGGCATATGACAGATTCAGCTTTCTGTGTGCAAATGTGTCTGTGTCGACCTTTCAAATGCTGTTGAATCCAAAACATCAGCGGCTCCTCGGCTGCTCACTTCATGCACTTCTGTCTGTGTGACAGTCCAATGACATCACAGCTGTTTCCAGCCCCAGTGTCTCAGGACTGGACACCTTTAAACATGTCGAGGATCAAACAGCGTCCAGCTAAACACACATGAAACTATCAGAGCTGACAATCATTCCAATAACATCTAATGGTTCATGTATGTAGACACAGGACTACAAGGAAATGGCTCTCAGCATCTGGCTGTGGGAACACATGAGTCCCTGTTTGTGTTCAGATTGTGTGCATGTTTTAGACGTGTGTCACATGTAGAAACACAACAATCCCACAATGACACACAGATGTGTTTGACACAGCTGTGCAGCTGTAAGTTGTTTCTAATGATTCATTGAAGCTCTTCTAACATTCTGGAGACGATCAGTACATGAATCTGTTCAACACGACAACAATTTGACTTCAGTGTGAACGTTTGCATTAAATAACCTTCTTCATCCAGCTGACAGCATCTTCATCCTATGATGTGAACAGTTCCTCCTGTTGATGACAAACCTCTGACAGGATCTGCTTGAGGAGCTTTTTCATGTGCAGCTCTCTGAGCTCAGGGCTGAGCTGCTGTTTCATCTTTAAGAGCTGCTGCCTCCTCGCCGGACTTGTTCTCCTCTTCTTCTCCTAATGACACCATTTCTGCTTCATATAAAATTCAATAAAGATGCTGACATGTATCTGTAGCAACAACATCATTGAATCTAGAACAACTGGAGCCAAACCAGTGGCTCTGCTGGGATCACTGGTGAGCCAACACTTCCTTGTTGATGCAGATTTCAGGGCTTCCTTTTGCTCCTCCGTTATAACTGTTCTCTCTTCTCAACACATGATGACACAAAGGAATCAGCAGTGACAAAGATGATGCTGAAGAGAAGCACACACTTCACACATATAACAGAGCAGTGCAGTTACACACACCTCTGCTCGACATCAGGCCTCAAACAAAGACACAAAACACTAACTTGACTCTAAACAGAAGAAACGAGCAGCTGTTTCTGTTCTGTGCTTATTTATATTTGACACACATGCTTCTCTTTGTGCAAACACACATCGCACTATAAGGGTAACCTCGCACACAATGATTGGACAGCACAGTGATGATGCTGGGAGATCCTATACGCAGCAACACAGAAACACTGAGAACTTTAAACAATGATGGAAAGTGTTATAAATGACTTGTTGGCCTCTGATCTGTCACAAACAGCTGAAACGTGTCTCTCATGAGTCACATGAAGGTTTTTGACAGAAAGGACAAAAAGTAGCTGCAGTCAGTTTGTGTCATTTTTATATTTATTCATCTGGGAGAAAAATCTGAGGGACATTAAAATGTGTTTTCAACAGAGACAAGAACATGAATATAACAGAACAGGTAAATGAACATGTTTCAAGTAAACAGCTGGACTGATCAGGTCCAAACACAGAGTGATAAACTTGTCAAACAGCTGTCATATCTTTATATAGAAGCTCTTTATAAATGCTGCTCACTGCAGTCTGTTTACTAATAATGTCAAAGTGTTAGAAACACAGAAACATCAGAATGGTCTTTGTTCACAGAAACCTGTCTGGGATCCTTTGTTGTTCTTTTGATGCAGAGTTACATTATAAATATAAAGAGTTATTTCAGAGTCTCATCAGTTTTCCTGCATGTCTTTATTTAACACATCAGCAGGGCTGAAGCTCTCATGTTAAACACACACTGATCTATGGACACGTTCATGTGTTTCTAACAGAACCAGGCTGTTATCAGCCTGCACTAACATTATGTCACACACACTGAATGTAACAGTGACAGTTTACATCATCACACAATCAGCTGTGATTGTTTCACTGTCATCAAACGAGTCAACAGGAAGTAGAATCAATAGAAACCAATCATTTACTGACAGCATGTCTGATGGAAATAAGTGCAGATTATGTATGAAGTCTAACTGCACACAGTAACTGTGTTACAATAAGGACTTAACAGCGCCCTCTGCTGGAGTGTTTCGGTACTGCGTTAACTAGAATACACCACCTCCTCCTCACACCACCTGCTACAGCTCTACTCTTCTATGACTACAGTCATCCACAGCACTGATGTGAGGTCACATGGTTCATATGTAAGGAGCACAGCTGACCTCAGGTCAGTTTAATGACTGTGAGCAGCAGCTGTGTTATTGTCACTGTGACAGGGAGACACTCTCAGACACAGCGCTCATGTCAGCTTGTTCTCATGCAGGAGGATCAGGAGCTCCATGTTTGTCTTTCTGTTTGAATCATGATGTGTTTGTGCCATCAGAGTCTGTCATGAGTACTCAGGGTTTCACAGCAGCTCTTCTGGATGCTGACGAGGACTCCAACCTCATGTTTCACCTCTCTGAGCTTCTGATGTCTGTGAACACTCGTGTTTCTTCTCTGGGCTCATCTGGACAAAAACACCTTTCTGTGTTTGGCTGCAGCCTCATTCTGACTGACAGGAAGTGTGTTATCCATGAGCTGCACTTCTGTCAGGAAGTTTCCTGCTGTGTTTCCTGTCTGTGGACAAACACGAGTGTTCCAGCTGAGGACTTGGTTCCTTCCACCTGTCCATACAGGACATCACGCTGTCTGCAGCTCTGTAAATGCAGCTGCAGGTCCTTCCACGTGCTGCTCTGTATTTGTGCAGTTTGTAGTGTGTCCTGGGAAACGTAGCACACATGGTGTTCTTCTGCTGTTTCCTCCTTTCACTGAGTGTGAAACACTGACGCTGTGCTGTTGTTCACAGAGGGGAGCTGATTCTAGCTGCAGCTGGACTCTGTCATCTAACTGAATGTGTTGGTGCTGATCACGGGGCTCTGAGGGGGGAGCAGCAGGAGGACTCTGGATGCTGACGTCAGTGTATCTGTGGAAGCTCCCACAGCGTGTCTGTCATTCAATATTGTGCTGTATATTGTATCTATGCAAAGATGAACAGACTGTGTGTTCACTGGTCTCTGTGCTGCAGCTCTGATGTCATCATCACTCCCTCCTCCACCCTCAGCAGTCCCAGCATGCTGCTGTGGTGCACCCCACCCTCACTCTACACCTGAGCCACAGACCACACCCTCCACCTCAATATACACCACAGTTTTCTCTGCTGTGGAAATGAGATCAGGAGGAAATCATCATTATTATTATTTAATAAACGCTCACATTAATGTGGGCTTATTTGTTTCATATTAGAAACATTAGTTGAGTGTTTTTAGTATAAAATGGTCAAAGTCCCTCTTTTTGCTCCTCCCCTCACCTGTGGATGGACGGTGCTGTTACCGTGGTGACAGCTTGGATGTGTTTCAGTCCTGCCTGGTTATCACTGCAGGAATCTTTCACATTTATTACAGGTAATAACTCTGATTTTTCTGTGTATTATGAACCAAATGTATCCTGATACACACAGAGATGGATGAGCAGAGGTTGTTTTTGCAGTTTATGTAGTTACTATGGACTTAATGCATACATATTATTAAAATTAGGGCTATAACAGTTGTATTGATGTATAGCAACTTGAAATGCTCCCACAAATGGCTCCACAGCATGTAAAAATATAACAAAAGCTCTGGCGGACTTGGTTCTGTGGTCAGTCTTAAAGGGTGAAGTTAAACTCTGTAATCTTCACTGTGTCACAGAGTTCAGTGAGTCCCGTTATTCACAGTATCAATCAGATCATCAGAGAACAGCTGATCAGCAATCAGTGGTGCCAACAGCGCCTCCTGTGGTGAGAGGATGCAATAATGCAATGTAGCATTTTTCCACTCAACACTTGCAGTCATGGAAACTGTCTGTTGGATCTGTGTGACGTTGCTTTCTTGGTTAGAGTTCCTCACAAATGTCCAGATGATTCTTCTAATGAGGCGTCGACCATGTTTGCAGCTCTTTGGAAGAAAACGTCGCCCTTTGCCATCCTTACTTTTCTTTGACTTCTTCAAATGCAGCTGAACTCCAGCTGGTATTTTCTTGGACTTTGCAGCTGTTTCTGGTCATCAGTTCATTCCTGCAAACCTCTGAAGCTGAACAACAATGATGCTGCATTGCTGGCTGATCCCAAAAGGTTGATTCTGTTCATCTGGACGTTTTCAGAAACGTTTGCTCACTGATCAGGTGACTTCTTCAGTCTCAGCTGACTGCAGCTTTACAAGCTTACAAACAGCACATTTGCACAATGACTGAAAGCAGCAGCACCTGATATATATGATACTAATATAATACATATACATATATAATCCATACTAATGATGAAGGAACTGAGCTCACAGTCCATTGTTCATTCAGTGAACTACTCAGTTTATTTTGGGCCTCAGAAATGCTCACTCTGTTTGTACATCACTGTCAGCAATAGACTCATTCTGCTGTGTGGACAGGAACACATGTGACATCACTTCCTGTTTGTTTGTGACTGAAGAGGAAGAAGTTTACAAGGAATCATTTAGAAGAGTTTCAAACATCAACTGATTGAATCC